>NC_139354.1:15664150-15924150 GCF_055883805.1 Amblyomma maculatum
ATGTATGCAGAATGTTAACAGCGTCATGGTTGAGGTTTTGAAGCAACTCAGCTGGAATGCTATCAATTCCGCTAGCTTTGTTCTTAGCAAGGCTGGCTAAGGCCCATTCAACTTCACTCTTCAGGATGCCCGGCTCGAGATCAGTGATCACAACCGTCTTATGTTGGGTTTGCACATTCGGGTCCTTCTTGTACAATTCTGTGTATTCCTGCCACCTCTTCTTTATCTCTGCGGCTTCAGTGAGGTCCTTGCCTCGTTTGTCCTTTATCACGCCCATCTTAGCCCAGAAGCTTCTTTTGATATCTTTGATTGTCTTATACAGAGCTCTTGTGTTCCTTAATTGGCAGTTGTCCTCAACTGCTTGGCACTGTATGTTCAGGAAGGCATTCTTATCTCTCCTTGCTATTTTCTGAAAATCCGCATTGAGAACCTTGTAACTTTCTCTTTCCCCCATAACTTTTGCCATCCTCCTTTCCTCAGCTATTTGCAAAGCCTCTTCAGATAACCAGTTTGCTTTCTTGCATTTCTTTTGCTTTGGAACTACCTTAGTAGCAACTTCTTGTATTATATTACGAACATCAGACCACATCTCTTTGGGCTCTTTGTCTTCTAGATCTAATTTTTGAAATCGATTCCTCACTTCCACAGCATATTCTAATGGAACTTGATCCAGATTATACCTGAAAGGCCTTCTAGTTTTCTGCGTTTTCCTCAGTCGAAGCTTAATCTTGGCAACAAGAAGCTGATGATCGGTGCCACAATCGGCCCCGGGCCTTGTTTTTACTTCTTGTATAGCGCTTCTCCATCTCTGCCGGCAAATAATATAATCGATCTTATTCGTGTACAGACCGTCCGGTGAAGTCCATGTGTACAGGCGCCTCTTGTGCTGTTGAAAATGAGTATTCGCTATGGTCAAGTTGTTTTCTTGACAAAACTCTACTAGCCTCTGCCCAGCTTCATTTGGCTCACCAAGACCGAACTTGCCTGTGATTCCGGATATTTCTTCACTCCCTACCTTAGCATTCCAATCTCCTATGAGAAAAACGACGTCTGATGATGGGGTGCGGTCTAAAAGGCATTGTAGGTCCGCATAAAATCTCTCAACGTCAGCTTCTTCAGCAGCAGTGGTCGGTGCATAGACTTGGATAACTGTTATGTTAAAAGTGTGACCTTGGATCCGAAGTGAAATCATTCGGTCGTTTATGGGGTTGTACCCTAGCACTTCTTTGCCCATTCTTCTGTTTACTATGAGAGCGACCCCATTCCTTCTCTTGGATTCGTGCCCACAATAAAAGACATAATGGTCGCCGGAGTTAAATTCTCCCATTCCGGTCCACTTGAGCTCGCTGATACCCAAGATATCAATGTTCAATCTGTCTATTTCTCGCTTGACGATATCCAGTTTACCTTGCGTCATAGATTTTACATTCCATGTTGCTATGTGATACATCTCCTTGCAACATCGGACTTTCCGGTCGCTTCCCGACACATCCACAACTGAGCGTCCTTTTGGCTTTAGCCCAGCCGCTTCATTCGTCCTGGAGCTACTAGGAATCGCCCTTTGTTCATCCCCAGTAACATGTGGGACGCCTTCCAACCTGGGGGGCTCATCTTCCGGCGCCATATCATTAATGGTATTGTGACTGGCCATAGGGTTTTCTTGGCAGGAAATACTGGAGTTGATTGCCATTACCTTCTCCAGTGAATCACATTTTGTCAGAACTCTCTGCCGTGACCTGTCTATCTTGGGTGGCCCTACACAGCAGAGCTCACGACTTCATCGAGTTTCGCAAGCCTCTCCGCCACGACAAGGCAGTGATCCATGAAGGGGGGGCAAGATACCAGACCAGACTAATTACCAAGTGTAAACCTTTTGCCCTTTCAAGAGAAGGTAGCAGCTGAAAAATATCTAGAAGGACGAGGAGAAAGAGAATAAGCCACGCGCAGTGCATTCAGACGAGAGGGAAAGCAGGTTCGGGCGGGCGAGTGAAAAAAATCCCAAAAACACAAAAGTGCCTTGCGTGGGGAGGGGAGGGGTGTGCTCTTCTGGGAAAAAGGAAAAAAGGGCCAAGCCAGGAGAAAAGATGACAAGGTAATATCGGAGGAGGCGAACATAGTGAAAGAGGGCAAAAGCACGGAAAATAAATCGGGGGTCGTTCACTGCCAGATGTCAAGTACCGAAAGATCCCCTTGCGATTTTTGCCTCAAAAAGCGAGGTTTTGACATAGTTGTCGCTTAGGCATCTCCAAACACTTCCCATTATGCGTGCGACCCCGTGCTTTGGACTTTGTTGGCTAAAGCTGGGATAAAAATGTTGCCATAAAATTATTAAAATAATTTTTTTTTAAATATGCTAATCGGAATTGTGCAAAATGCATGCTATTAACTGTTCTACTTAGGGTACATGTGGCACACAAGCTAAGATGCCAAAGCCAAACAAAACATACAGTGCCAATTAATCATTTTCGTACTAGAGCAGTTCACGACATTTTTTTAGTGTAAAAAAAAAATTTGGGTTGGCTAGGGACATATTATTTTGTGGCCTGTACGTGCCTGCCTAAGCTTTTTTGAAGGGAAGCGAATTCTGGCGGGTTCGCATTATAGCAATAAAAAGGGCACGAGAGTTATAATAAGATCTAAAGTAAGTAACTACTTCGGATGCATTTTTTTCAATAAATGCAACGTCTAAACCAAAAACATCGGAAAATAAATGTAAACACATGCACGAAGCAGCAGTATAAATACTACAAGAACGCCAAAAAATTCTAATAACAAGAATTTACTACATTCTAAACGGAAGGAACGGAAAAACAAAGCACGAAGTCAAGGATCGCAGGGACATGTGCTGTGATAAATGGCACGACGTACGGAAGCCTGGAATGCTATCTGCATTCTTGGAGCCGACTGGTTATATACCACGTGCTCAATATCTGATTTTAAAACAAGAGGTGATCAATTTCATTCTAGTATTAGCTAAATCTCAGTGCAAATGCCGCTCACGAGTCACTACACTTCCAAAAACTTTGGTGCGGCTTTTTTAATACACGGACGCCGGCTCTGGACAGCGGAAGTGAATGCTCTATTTTAGACCGCATTCGGACTGATTTCCGGGTGCTTTTATCGGCAAACAGCAGAACACGCCTTAAGAATGTCATCAAATACTTACGAAATAAGCGCGCTTTAATTCATGGAAACCAGGCAAGCGCCATTTCGCTAATGCTGCGCCTAGTCCTTCTCAGACAAACAAGAGAAGCTTGTCTAAGCCATACGCGAATCATTTCCTATTGGCTTCCTCAGCTCGCATTCGTTAACTTCTGATTGATTCCCGATATCTTTCCGAATAAGTATTTTACAGCTAAGTTTTCACTCCGGCTGGTTGCCCTCGTTTTCGTTATTGTGCGTCAATTCAAAAACTGTAACTTCCAAAATAACTACACATGCCTCATCTCATATATGTTTTATGCGAAGCATAGAGGTAAACCACAGCCCTTCGTGAGAGTTACACGCCGTGCAAAGAATGTCGAATGCTACGTCACACCACGTGATACGCTGACGTCACGACAGAGGAGAGACGGGTGACCGGCTTGCGCCGTCGGCTGCGGTTGCACGCCGTGCGGACCACGTGGTATGGTGACGTCACACCACGTGATACTCTCACGTCACGACAGAGGAGAGACGGGGACCGGCTCGCGCCGTCGGCTGCGGTTGCACGCTGTGCAGACCACGTGGTATAGCGCAGGTTTATATATAAAGGGGAGACCATGGAAAGCCGAGTTTAGCAATCAATATGCTTCGCATCTGACCAGGCTTAATCAAGCTAAGCCTCAGCCATTTTTTTTTCCTAAAACTGCATATGTAAAACTGCATATATATTACACAAATATTACGCGTTACAGAAGAGGACATCAAGAGGGTCAGTGAAAAAGGTTTTACAAGGTCCCATTTTAAAAATCGCATGGGCAATGTAGGGGAAGCAGCAGACAAGAGTCATTGTGGTCAGTGTTTTGGCATGGCACTGACAATAAAGGCAGAGTAGTGGGTTTATATACGATTTTTCTTCCGAAGGAATGTAAGGTGGTGGGGCTGAGGGAGAGAAGAGCAAGGCAACGAATGAGATAATATTTTCTGGGTATGAATTACTCCTTAGCACTAAGGAAACTTTAACTGGTGATCCTTTTAACTGAAAAATAAAATATAAAAACAGCACTGGGGAAAATCACACTGCGAGGGAGATGGTGAATCAGCGTTAGAAGTAGGATGGATGCTGGAAGATGTTTCTGAAAGATCCCCCCCCCCCCCCAAGGTAAAAATAGCTGTCCTCTGGTGACAATGACTACCTCGTCAGGGCAAATGCTTGCCGTCATTTTGCACGCAATCCGGCCTCAGAGCCGCGAGGTGGGACGAGCTACAGAGGACACGTCCGCTGGCACTGCGTTAAGACGTGAAAATCTCTGTCAGGCTGATATCTGGGGACTTCGTAGCGAGCGCTCCAATTTTTTAAGAATTTTTTTCTTCACTACACTGGTGCTCCAATTTTGCAAATAGAACGCACCCCTCAAAAAATAGTTAAACGAGTTAATAATTAACCAACTAATAGAATCATACTGCATCTTATATGGTGTCTGCCGTAGGCTCCGCATAAACCCAAAGCTAGAAGAAATATAAAGCTGGTAATTCGTTTTTCTTTCTTTTTCGTTTTATAAGCTCTGAGCCTCAGTTGGCCGATACTGCTATGTAATACGCTCACTTGAATTCGCACAACACGCCGACTCATCATTGATTACTTACATCACCTTTATATGAACCACTTAGTTAAATTAAACATATTTTAGTACCTACACACAGAATGCGCATTCACATGAAGTTTTTGTGCTTTCTACAAGCTCGTTGTCCTCAGCAATAGTGGATACGTAGCACCGTGCATCATTATAAGAAAGAGAGTTAATAAATTTATCATGGTTTCCATTCACTGCAAACAAAAATCCAGAAATTAAACTTCGGGTTCCTAAGTATAGTTTATAGATCTTTTTTTAATAAAAGAGCATAAAGCTGCCCTGTTCTACTTAAAACGGACAGAACGGTAATAATGCATCCGTGAAGGTGGCCGCTATTATGACGGCAAAATTCACCTGAGACAGAGACGCTGCAAACGAAGTACTGGGTTATGTTATGCCGTTATTTTCATTCACAAAATAATGTAGATCTGCTTTTGATAAGCCACCAAACTCAGATATGTGATGCATGCGGGTCGTGACGGCGCTGCCCACGTTTCTTAAGTGCTGATACGTAGCCGTAAAGCTGCCTTTACTTGTCATCTTCTCGACGCGTCTTAAACTTCCATCGAGCTTTGTGTTCTTTTTTTTTTTTTTGCAGGGCCTCTCGATTACGTTCAAAATGTACTTGACGTCTGAAGTTTAAGCAGTAGCAACACTGCGCATAAGGCGGGTTATGAAACTATACCGTGCCTCAATGTCTTTAAACGTGGTAAAGTTATTTTGAACTAATTCATGAGTGCCAGTTTGTAGTTTTAATCAATACAGTAACTGACCAGGAGTCTGCATATTTCAAATCACACTTTCAATATCAAGCACCTGTACTCTACGGCCTTCCACTTGGTACCTTCATTGACGTGTTCTAATCTACTGATACCTATACGACCAATTTCTCCGTGAATATTCTGTAGGACATTTATTATCATCACCAGCCGGACCACACCCACTGCAGGGCGAAGGCCTCTCCTATATATTCCTATATATCCGATCCTGTACTGGCTCCATTCACTGGATCACAGCAAACATCCTAACCTTCTCCGCCCACCTGACCTGCCGCACCGCGCTGCGCTTTGCTTCCGTTGGAATTCAATTTGTTACCCTTTGCGACTATCGGTTAACCCTCTCTTTGTTCTACAAATCCTACCCATGCCCATTCCCATTTTTCTTCATTTCGTGAAGAATATCATTAAGTAGAATTATTTCTCTGACCCGCTCTGCACGCTTCATATCCCTTAACGTTACACCTACCATTTTCTGTTCCATAGCTCTTTGCATTGTTCTCAACTTCATTAGAACTGTTTTCGTAAGCCTCGACGTTTCAGCCCCATAGTTGAGTATCGGTAAAATGCCACTGTTGCAGCTTTCCGCTTGAGTGATACCGGTAAGTTGCTTATCACAATCTGCGAGTACTTGCCAAATACGCTCCATCCCAATCTGGTTCTCCTGGTTATTTTTCTTTCACGGTCGGAATCTGCAGTTACTGCCTGTCTTGAGTAGACATATTCGTCTACCAATTCCAGTGCTTCGCTTCCTATAAACTGCAGTTCCTTCCGAGGCTACAGAGTATTACCTTAGTTTTCTGCATACTGATTTTAGGCCGACATTTTTACTTTGCGTGTCTAGGTCATCAATCAGCATTCGCAGCTCATCCCATGAGTTAATAGCAAGGCAATCTCATCAGCGTATCTCATAGTACTAAAGCTCAGTACTTAATGTGTATTTCGCGCCCGCACCGAGTAGCCGAGTCTTCCATTGAGAACCAATAGGGTGAATTTTTGACTATATAGCAGAAAACTGTGGGAGTCGTGAGGCACGATACGCTGACATATTATTATGTGGCGGTTTCACGGTACCCGAAAAAAAAGCATTTTTAAAAAAGATCACTTTAAGTAATATTGCGCTGTTCAGAATATGTACGAACGTATGAGTGATGTTGCCATCCAACGTATTTCCGATCATCTATCTACGTAGCCATCTCGGCACTGCCGCGGGATGTTCTCGTTCGCTGCGACTTTTCACCGGCGAAGAAAGGGACACAAACCTAGACCTGGTGCCCAGAGAAAACATGTACTGCAGTAGCAGCATCGAAGCAAAGCTGGCTGCTGAATGCAGTAATCCTTTTCAGTCGTACGCTCTGGAATCTAAGTAAGCCAGACGTCACCGCACGGGTGTTTTAAAGCCACTAGAAAGATTATAGCCTGATCCCCGATCCCTCACCGTGACCCTCTACCGCACGCAGCCAGTGCGCACGCGCTGATTGGTCCCGAAGCGGCAGGTATATGTACTGATCTCTTTACTGACTTCCAGCATATGCCGCCATCTATCGGCCTCAAGTGCATCTGGGCATGCTCTACGGAACGCGGGGTTGCGGATCACGGCAACGGATTGCGGATCGCGGTAGACGAAATGCCTTGCGCCTAATTACCGAAGGATTCGAGTTTTACTTCCCTGCTCTTCTCTCTTACAAAGTGCAGTTCTAAAGGCGCACCTCAATTGCGCCATTTGTACGAGCACATAATTGGCCTAAATAAAACGTAGGTTTAGGCGTTGTAATAAGTCTTATTTCGAAGCGCTGTTATCTTGGGGATACCGCAAGCGCAAATACTGCATATGCGAGCAGCTTCAGTAGAGATCATACAAAACTTCGACCATGACACAGCAATAAATGTTTGTTCGTCGGTGATGCCAGAAATATAGCGATCATAACCCTAACGAAATACACGCACGCACTGCGAGATCCAGAACAAATTAAATTCTTATTATCGAATATGTGACAACATCTGGTGGTTTCGAAACATACATGCAAGGAATAGGCGCAAAAATAATAAGACTAGTGAAGAGGCTTTTTAAGCTAAGAGTTTGCCAATGTGCCTTACACCATCTTAATTTAAGTGGTATTCTTTTCTTTTATGGACCACGATTCAATGTATACTGCCATTTTTGGGCGCATGCTGGTCGCACCGTCTGCACCGGGAACACTCCAGTGTAGTGCCAAATGGTCGATCGCACCCAAGTTTAGACCATAAAAGCACTTTGACTGCAGCCCAGGTAAAACCAATGCAGCTATAAGCATTGGTATGGTGACGCCGTAGTTGTTGGGGCTGTAAGAAGGAAAAGAAAATGCACGGGCCTGCTGCTGGCTCTGCAGCTGAGTCACCTCCGCTGCCTCGTGCGGACAGAAGAAAGTGGAGAAGAGAGAAACATAAGATGGAGAGAAAGAGCGCGCCGGAACAGCCATCGCCCGCCACCTAAGCGGCATCGGGTGCAATGACGGCCTACAACAGATGAAAATTCGGTGGCTGGCTAGCCCCCGCCGCAAGCGGCGTTGACCTACCGTCCTAGTCCCGTAGAGCAAGGAACAGCCACCCTTCACCACCTCGTCTCTATCGTAACGTTGTAGGGAAGCCTTATTCAGAGGCAATGCGGGTGCGGTTAACTGGCGCGCCTGGGGAGAAAACCGCGCACACCACGCAAGCGACCACGAGGCCACAGCTGAAGCAAGTAGTAGTAGTGAATACTAGTATTAGTAATTGTCGTCAGCATTACTAGTGACAAGTGCTATGGTGCAGGGATCGTATTTCGATTTTCGATCGCTTTCAGACGTCCCGTTTTCAGCCATTTCACCCTCATCTGATTGATAGAAACATCGGAACCGGATGTCAGTTCACGTACCACCACTTCCGGTTTCGGCATTCACGAATCAAGCGACTTTGACGCGAGGGCGAAAACGACATTTTTGTAAACTTCCCTAACTAGTCATATGGGCCCTGATGTTATTTGCAGAAGAGTCACTTTGCAATAAAGACGGGTAGTATAGTTAGCCAGGCATACTAGCAAACAAGCCGGAGTTGGTTGGTAAGTGACACTTTCTTGGACTAAAAGCGTGTTGCATTTCAGTAAGCATGTGCGCAAATATTGAGCCATTCGATATATTTATCATGAACGTTAGCAGTTGCGCTTTACAATAAAACGCCGGTAAGAACGATACACACGAAATCAATATACAAGGAGGAATGAATGAATGAATGAAGCCTTTATTGAAAGGAAGGGATGGCTCTTGGCCGCTGTTTGGGTTCTTGGGGAGTTAGGAGGGATGGGAGTGTAACTTCGTCTTAACTGTTCTTCAAGCTGTTGCTTGTTGCTTGCCATGCGGCCGATCTCTCTCACACCACTCGAAGCAGGCCGCTCTCACTGCCGTATGTAGCAATGGAGTGTTGTATTTCGGTGCTTGATATAACCTGACCTGCTAATGTGGGCATGTCGTCGTGTGGAATATGCGTAATTTTGTTTCTTCCTCGTGAAAACGATGGACATTGCCATATAAGATGTTCTAGGTCTGCTGTACACTGTTCCTGACAGTGCGTGCATATGTTCTGTTTGAGTGTTTCGTGTCTTCGGAGAAACCACTTGTCAAGTATGTGCGGTGTGTAAGCAGCGTTTGTTATTACTTTGTTGAGAAATACCTCTTGTGGTCGAGTGAGCCCTTTCGTGTCCTCAAACACCGGCGTTGGTGTCGCTTCATGTAATCTAAGCTTACTGTCGGGTTTTTTGTTTTGGTGCGTACATTTGATAAGGATTTAAGTCTGTCGGCTTAGGCATGGAGTTGGGGTGTGGGGCATTGTACGTTTCAGCAAGCCCACCCGCTTGCGCGGCGGCCGCTTGCGCGGCTGCGTTTCCCCCGTCCGTGCCAGTATGTCCCGGTGTCCATATAATTTGAATTTCTATTCCAACTTCCCGCATTCCCTTCAGCCTCTTTCTAATGCCCTTGTAAAACTTCCTTTTATATTGATTTCGTGTTTTACCTTGTCGAATAAACACAGGCACAGTGAAGGATGCATTATGAATTACTATAGAATATTCTTCTATACGAGGTTCTTTAATGCGTTCCGACATCACACGGTGCCTTGAAGCCTTGTCATCCCAAAACTGCCAATTCTGGAGTGCTACCAGGTTAGAACATACACTGGAAAATTCAATATAAAGCAGAGCTATGCGACGTAAAAACAAGTTTTTCTGACATCATGAATGGCTAGTATATAAAGCAAAAAAATGGACAATGAAAGCGACTGGTTGGTTATTAGCGATACATCTCGCCGCTAACTTGAGACGCTCAGGAACCACAGACGAACATTCAGCCAAGGAAGTCGGACGAATCCTTTCCTCCCCATGGCTGCTGTACTCTTACAATTAACGCCTTTAACTTTAAATTCGGCAACGCAGGAGCGCCGCCATTTGATCCGAACCACTGCAACCGAACGTCTGATGAAAAATCCGCGTGGTTCCCACGGCAACTGTGCAAGCGGCGGAAGCTGTGTCTTGGTCGAGCGAGTTCACGTCCGCGCGCGACTTTCCACCCGCGCAGAGCGAAAGGCACGCGCGTCGGAAAAACAGCGGGAGTGTAAAAAACGGTTCTTCCGCTATGGGTGCAAACCTGACAACCAACATCCCGACGCGAAGCACGAGTCTCAACGCCAAGGCTGCCCCGACTGCCTCGTCAAACTGGGCATCGTCCAAACGACCATGGAAGACACCAGAGTAGTTGGCATAACAGCTCTGTGCCTCTGCGTAGTTTCTCGCTGTGTCGTTTGACCACGGAACGACTTCTCGCATTCCGACCAACAAAGACATCACCTTCCTGGCGATCTGGAAGCCCCACATTGCGAGGTTGGCGAAACTGCCCGCGGAGATGTCCTGGAAGGCGATGGGTGGCACGGCAAACATGTGTGGGACCAAGATAGCGTGTTTCTCCCTGTCCGCCAGCAGCAGCAGCTCCAGGGCCTCTAAGTGCTCCTCGTCCATGGGAGTCGAAGTGTCCTCATCTACGTCGTCTGGTACCTTCGTTCGTGTCAGCACGATGGCCTTGTTGGAAATCCAGTCGTTTCCGCTCATCTGCATACTCTGGTGGAACCGGCTGTTGTCAGTCTCTTTCTTGGAAAGGCTGCCATTGCTGAACGTCGATATGCGCATTTCACTAGCTTTTGTCTGCGCGATGATCCTGTCTCTGAAGTGCATCCACTGTGGGTATTTGACGCTCTCAATCATGAGCGTTTCGATCAGTTTCGAGAAGTAGCCATGGATTGATTCTGCAGTCTCCGGAGAGATAGAAAGCACCTTAGTTAGAGCTGGAAGCCAGAGGCGCTTGAATGTGGCCCTGGTGTCCTGATGACAAACCCTTTGCACCAGCTCTGCCGCTGGAGTCTTTGATTCGGATGTAATCATGAAGTCGAGATTAAGAAAATCAGCCACCAGCAGTGCTAGGGGGTACAGGTTTCTTACTGGTAACATCTTGTGCAGTAGTACAGACTTTAGGTCACTGCATATATCCTTAAAGTTTCTCGCGAGGACGCTTGTGTCAGTGGGCAGCTTTAATTTGTCTTGTGAATTCACCCCTTGAATCCACTTGTCAGGTGGAAACTCGGCGCAATCAGCTGCTGATGCCGGTGCCAGAGCAGGGCGAAGAGAAGACGACGTATCAGATGAAAGCGTTTTGTTGCTTCCAATGCTATCATCGAGTGTCTGGCACGGGGCGATGACGGCGTCATCATTTCCAATAGCTTTAAGCACGGCGGAGAGGTACTTATTGCCTTGGCTATCTTTCTCCGTTTTCAGCAGTCTCTGTTTGAAGGAACTCCACTTATCTACTGCTAGGTATGTCTTGCTATCAGTTGTTCCGGTAGTCACCCTGAAGAAAGCGTGTATCCGGTAGAGGAAGGATAACTGAATCAATTTGAAGAATGTCTCGTCAGAGGGCATGCTGAGCCAGGATTCGAGGGTCATGTTGGCCACCTGTTGAAAAAACGATTGTAATCTCAATACTTCCAGAATAAATTGGATAGGACATATTTTATGCGGGCCCAAAAATATCTGCTGTCATGCCGCGTGTTCTTCAAGCAAATCTCTTTGCTAAAAATAGGATGACATTTAAGCTTTTAAGAGTAGACGAGATAGCACCTTTAATATCGCCTTTCCGTTCCACGGTATTTGAAAAATTTTTTTAAATATTGAAATTAACTAACGTCAGTACATGTCCAAACCACACGTTAGCGATCATAAGCAGTACAGCGTGTTCATAAGCTGTCCCTCTAACGCGCTTGGTACCAACCACCATTCATATCCTATGTATTTCGTCCCCGATTATCATACAGAGGACCTGGGCTGAAACCGCACGACGTAATTGTTGAATGGCGCACTTTTTTCAATATGCTTTTCTCAATTGCAGGTTACGATGATACGACACAATTTCGACCATGCGAGCTGTGTACGCTATCGCGTTATCACAGCACAGCACCAGTATCACCACCGTCTTTCTGATTTGCCCTCCGAGAGGGAAGAATTTTCTTTCATATCATCTGTCGGGCATGATGTAGTGCAACAATCAGGTGGCACGTTCTGGGCCCTCACTGATATTTTTTTCGCTATTCCAGCATGCAGTTTACTTACGGAAATGGCGCGGTATTGTTAAGAGCCATACCAGAATCGCAGACTAAGCTAATTATATGCAACGATATGCCTTCCAGCTATGGCGCACACAAAGTGCCCTTGCTTAGCCAAGGTAGGCGACTCCGGATGTGCTGCTACAGTTCATTATTGTTCGACATACAGAACGCACCGATTGCAATGAACGTTTTGCCGCACAGAGAATATTTTGCTTTGCAGCGTGTGTCAGCTATCACCCAGTCAAAAAAAAAAAACTACAGAACTGTGTCAAAAATACGACAAAATGTCCTGTAGTTCTGTCGTAACCATCAAAATTTTCTGCAGTTCTGTAGCACTTTTCTGTAGTTCTGTAGTTTTTCTCTAGTATATTTCTGTTGTCTGTAGTTCTGTAGCACTTTTCTGTTGTAACTACAGAAATGTCTGATGTTACGACAGAATTTTCTGTTGTCACAACAAGTTTCCCGTCAAAAACTACACAGAGGTTCTGTCGTAACATCAGAAACTTTTCTGTAGTTTCTTCGACTGGGCAGTGTAGCGTATTGGTGATCGTTTGATAATAAGTACCTGGAGTTTGATTATTAGGAGGTCAACAATATTGCTCAAGCGTAACATGTGGGGCCAATCAGGATAAAGGAAAAGATTCCCAGGGCACGGTGAAATCTACACTGCAGAAAGGCGAAAGCCCAAGCGTTGCTGGTGCACACGGTGCATCGCGTTTGCTCTCATCGTTACAACTAACGAACCATCATTATTATTGCTAATGTCATCACTGTCATTATCACTAACTGCAGCGTCATTTTCATCGCTACTATGCTCCTCAAGGTATACAAGACGAATTATGATGTGCTCTGGAGGAGTTGGTTTGTCATATTTGTATTTGCGCCAAGTGGTTACCGTTTTGTGTTTTTTCGTGATACGAAAGCCCCTTTTTGCGAACTATGTGTCAGGTTAGATTGAGCAAAGTTTTGCCAAATTTAGTTGTAAGTTCGGCGAGCATGCAAGGGGGAAAATTTGCAATCCCTAAACAAGTGTACAAGTCATGTCGCGTCTTGCAAGCCCGATTTTCGTTTGAATATTTATCAGCTGGGCCGCGAAAGAAACTTTATAAGGCCTTGTGCGATGTCTTTCTTCCGATGCCATTGTACAGATCGTTTTACTGTGCAGGTCCATGGAATTCGGTCCTTAAACTAGTGAAAAATGGGACTGTACCAGGGGGAGCAGACACTTTCTTTTTCAAGCTCTATAGCAATACATAAAAAATAAGTCCTATTTAGAAGTGAAGGTTTTCTTTTTTTGCCTCAAGGAAATCACTGTTTCGTATGCCGCAGGCCGGAAACTATCGAACTCGCTTTCTTAGATTGTTGGGAAGCCTTTTCCTTCTGAGAAGTTCTACAAAGAACGATTAAAAAAGACCCATCCGTGGATTGATTCGGAATTAGATTTTTACCAATTGAAGATAATGATGGGCTACCGCTGCACTTGAACATGTTATTGGGCCTGCACAGTACCTGGCGATCCAGAATGGCTTTCAGGTAGGTAGAAATTGAAGCAAGGAAAATATGGCACTATTTTCGAGAATCCGTTTCCAGCGTTATTGATGCTTTCAATATGCAAGACCAAGTGCCTGAGTGGCTTTCGAGAACGGAAGCATTAATACACATGCCTTAATTTTAATGGATCGCGCAGGCCCAGCTCACGTAGTTTTTAACCCATGTTGTGCGTTTGACGCATAATATTGTGTATCTGTAAAATCTGGTTTTGAAGTTGGCCGTAAAAAAAAAAAAAATAAAGCGGGGTGCAGTTGGTTAAAGTGCTATGGTGGGGATGCAAGGGATGATGGTTCGATTCTCCGTGGAGACAGGATTGATTTCTTTATGTAATTATTTTATATGTCTTCCTCAGGGTAGACAAGGAGAATCATCATGTACGTTTTACGACCCCGGGCGTGACACAGTTGATTAAAGCGCTCGGCTGGGGGTCCAAAGGATGGAGGTTCGATTCTCGATGAAGAAAGTAGTTTGATTTTTCTGATGACGTCATCATGATGCCATGTGATTGGCAGCTATAGTGTTACCAGACGAAGGAACGCCGACAGTATGAGCCATTAAAGGCTTCCGCCTTACAAAAGGGGAGGAAGCAGAAATATATGCGGCTCATATCTCCAGTGTTGGCAATTCCAGGTGCTGCGCCTCAGGCCAAGAATTATAAAGAGATCGATTTTTTTTAAGGCACCCTCTTTTTGTTTCGCGTCGTTGTGGAAGCGATGGTAGGCGTGTAGTGAAAAATTACAAAACTCCCTCTAGACATTTTTTCAAATACCCCACCGTGCAAATACCCCACCGGGGCGGTGCAGTGGTTACGGTGCTCGGCTACTGTGCCCAAGGATGCGGGATCGAATCCCGGCCTCGGCGGCCGCTTTTCGATGGTGGAGAAAATGAGGCGTCCGTGTGCTGTGCAATATGAGTGCACGTTAAAGAACCCCAGGTGGTCGAATCTGGAGTTCTCCACTATGGCATCTCATATAGCCTGAATCCCTTTGGGACGTTAAAGCCCACCAAATTATACCAAACCAAACCATAGCGCTAATAAAGATAAGGGCAACACAGATGAAGACGGGACAGGCGCTACCGACATCACCTACGTGTACATGTCAACATCTGTGTCTACATCTGATAAACGTCTACATTTGCGTCATCCTTGTCTTTATATGGATTACGTTTCTTTAACAAATTGCTACCGACTAGCCCAAAACAAACATCAGCCCTCTAGAACTATGCATACATGCATGGCGCTCACAACTTCATTATCTCCGTGTATATAGAGAAATGGAGATGCCTCAACAGCAGCATGTCCCTACTCTTGCCTTAAACATGCTAGGCATGTTTAAGGCAAGAGTAGGGACATGTTGCTTACAGGACAAGCAAGCATGTAGCATGCTAGGCTTACCACCAGGCAGACATCTCCTGTTGCCATTAAAATATATATCTCTCTCTTGCCTTAAACAGTGGTAAAAAGAACTACTCTATAATGGCAGTTTGGAAACTTCTATCCAGAAGGTCACTAATTTTCAATATGCACGTTTAGATGCTTATAGAGAGCCAACATGTCCGTGCGGGAGCCACGGCGCTACATGTAAGCTTCCTAGATTACCGATTGCTCTGCCATCTAGAATCGGCCAACAAAACCCATTAGCGTGTGTAAAGCTCTTCTTCCTTTCTTCTTTCTTTTAAAAGAGCTTGAGACATTAATGATAGAGAATAGAAAACTGGAAAAATTGTTTCCTCAAACGGAAAGAAAAACGTCCGAAACCCCATCGGAGACAACAATGACGCACGTTCCAGTGCGGGTCACGTGGTTTGGGTGCGACCCGGGCATGGGCAGCAAAGTAGCTCAGACGGCATCGGACCGAGAGAGCTATTCAAAGGTGTAAAGTAGCAGCTAGGAGGGAAATGAGGGCGAGATAGGGACAAAGGGATTCCCGGAAGGGAGGCGGACGGCAACAGGAAGGTCAAGCTAAAGGTAGGGAGGAAGGGAGAGAAGGGGGTAAGAGGGGAAGAGAGATCCCAATGTCATCACTAGCGATTCCAAAGTAGGCAGCAGCAAACGACCTATAATGGAAAATGTAAACGATGATAAGCAGGCTAAGGCTGGACAATGAATGCGGTGCTGACAGAGCAAATAACAAGCTGTCGAGGAATGCTGCATGACGCAATCTGGTGACGCTAGCCACAGGTCTGAATTATGTCCTCAATGGTGATACCGCAGAAGTGATAGAAAGGATAGCTTAAGTAGTTGGGGATATAAGGGCGATATAAGGGCGATATCACACCACGTGCGGATAATGGACTGCACAGTGTCAGGGGTGCTAAGACAGAACTGGAAGGTTGAAAAGAAAAAGATATTTTGGCGAGTAAACGGGAGATAAGGAAGTCACGTCTGGCGAACAGTTTCAAAGTGGCTGAGATGAACAGGGAAAGCGCTTCAGTGAGTTGGCAAAGCGTTTCAGTGAGATGGCAGCCATTTTAACAGAAGAGTGGGAGCTAAGACCTAGCTCCTCACGGACCGGGCAGCAGTTGTATAGGGGGTCCGCGAGGACTCAGGCCACAGAGATGGTTCGATGAGACGCAGAAGATAGTCTAATTGTGCCGGTTGAGTCCAACAAAGGGGCGAAGAGAAGGTAAAGGAAGAAAGCTTACTTAGATTTGTACATTAATACGCGAGGCCCTTGGACAGTTTGGGAATTGGTAATTTTAAAAAGCTCTGGTTCTAACCGTGCTGTTAGCTCGTTGCCTACTAAACAAAGGTGGCTTTAAGATTACTGCGCCCTTCCAACCATTAAATCTGTGTCGTCTTTCTTACCGCCAAGACCTTGTCGACGATTTCTCGGATGGTCCTCGAGACGCTCAGGTAGGCGACGCAATTCCTGTAATAGCGCGAAACTACGTCTGCGGGATCCGCCAGGGTCGTGCGCGCCATCAGCTCCTGGTGCCTCCTGGCGGTGTAGTTGCGCATTGCGTCGGCCATGAAGGATGATGCGGGCATGTCCGGCATCGACGCGTTTCCAAGCCAATGGCCGCAAACGTGCCTATAGAAGTCATGGCATGGCTTCACGTTTTTGTCCACGATGGTGTCCATGTAACCCAGCAACTGAGAACCACGACAAAAAAAAATCGATTCGACGGACGTTTATTCCTATGTCCTACAAATCAAAGCATCAATGTTATAAGATACACCAAAATTCTTCAAAAGACATTTTTAACAGGAAGTCACTTGCACACTTCGTTTTTCGCAGATCGCATGCTTCCACTATAAAAAGAACATATCCACAGATCTCCCCTCGGCAGAATTTCAATGGTTAGGACTCCAACGTTATGATTTCATCAGAAGACGTTTGCCATTAGTTTACTATATGGCCGTCCAAAATAGTCAGTTCACGGGTAGGAAAAAAATTAAATATACTTCACTAAACTGTGGAACATTAGAGTCCACAACTTTGAATATTTCACTAACGGTATCTTACAATACGCGACAATTACATAAAAAAATTAAAATTAACGGTAAGGAAAGTTAGAATTGAATAGCTAGTGCCGGCCAGAGTTTCGCAAAACCTTGGGTCTTATTATTTTACTGTAATCTCTCGAGTTTCACGGGTGGGCTGTAGTAAATGAGATGCACAACAATGTTGTCCTTGCTGGCCATTCCGAAACCAGCTGGCTACATTCTATCTGGACGGGCCGACTAAAATCTGCTTTGCAGCCTTGGTGCCTTAATCTTGGCTGCATTTAAGCTTTTTTGAGCGGTTCTTCTTTTCCCACCTAAGGAACATCTTAAAATGCATATCTCAGGTCTTATCTCTGTATGCATTTAAATAAGATGAAACATATCTGATATCGCTCTCAATCTCCGTAGAAGCCGCGGTAGCTAATTATACATTTGCGATCACCACATGCCACAGCCACATTTCACAGCGTGTTTGCGCATTGCAAAGCATGCTTCATTACGCAAACACTGTGCTTTTTTTAGGAATTCAAGCATTCTCCACCGTAGCATAGAGCAGAATACAGTTGGCAAACCATCAGTTATACGATGTATCACAAGTGAAAGACTCATGTTGATGCGCGTGGCTAACCTCGTCTTTATCTTCGCCTATCTCGATGGTGTAGGGATTAGGGTGCTCGACTGATGTGCCCGAGGATACGGGATTGAGCCCCACAACCTGACGCACTTATACATGTCGAACGCACTGGAATTCAGTGATTGACACTGAATGCTCCGTATTCCTAAACCAGTTAGGTCGGCATCTTTTAAACAGTTGGGTTCGAGAGAAAGACAATGTTTTTCTGACTGAAGGAAAGGTATTAAGGCGTTACTACCAGCTGTCACTAGTAGCACATTTTCCAAGTGGTATGTCTTTATTCTTTTTATTGTATTCTCGGAGACGACGTTCTTAAAATTGTGAAATGCGCACAACACTGCAAAACCTTAGCGCTTCAGAGACAGAAGCAGAGGTACAACCGCAAATTATTTGCAGTTCTTTCCGTTTTCCCTGGGGCTGTGTCTTGAAATGACCACAACTATGCCTTCAACTCTGAGCCAGCCAACGTACATTGCAAATGCGAGTGCGTATAGTGTCAGCCTCACCTGTGCAGTTAGTACTGCGAAACAAATGAGAGTTTTCTTCTTAGTCACAAGGTTCCATTGGTGCCTTTAAGCTACACCTAGCTACCATTCTGTTGTTCTGACGCTTTGCTGCTGGAGCCTACTATTGTGTGTGAGGCTTCCGCCTGCGTAAAGTACCTACTGTTTTTAGTTGCGTCCGTCGCACTTGGGAAATGAGGCATTCGAATAAAGCTTCACGGAAACGCGCTTCATCAAACTGCCGCTAAGTGTGCGTGAATGGCTGGCATAGTTCACCGTAACCCACTGGGAAGGGTACGATATGGTTCTACGGGCTCGCCGCTGACGCACGCGAGACCAGTCCAGGTATTCGGGAATAAAACATACGCGCGTACAAGAACTCAATAAAGTCGTCATTCGTTCTTGTTCCAAGACATTTAATGCGGATATCATCACCTAAATATATCTGCTTAACTATTTTTAAAGCGCGTACTACAACGATTGCAACCTTGCTACCCTTAATCAAGGGAGTGTACAGACCTCTTTATAAAAAAAATTGTAGGGGAGAACGTTTTGTTCAAAATTGGTGGTAGCGCCCATTGATGTCTGACGGGCAGCAGGGTACAAAATGATATAAAACGTATTCCCTTTCTCCCATATAGGGGGAAAGAAAGGGGGGGGGGGGGGGCGCTATTCCTTCCCCTTCTCTCCTATGCCCCTTCAGCGCTCTTACTGCCTTAGAGCTGGAGAGAACCTGGTGCAGTCATAAGAACCCACCCGCATATGGTGACGTCACTGCTCACCTCACGGCAGGCCGGCGTGACACATCGCGTTTTGGGCGTGGGCATTTTGGTGGTGACGAGCAGAACCACCAGGATGATGACCCCACCGGCTAATGCGCACACGGCGATCATGGTCTCCGGGCTTGGCAGGAAGGGGATGCCGCCTTTGGTTGCCGATGGGTGAGAAACAAAAAAAACATTAAGTGGGTATTCCTAAACTATACCTTATGGCGTGTATATAGAGGGCAGGTTGGCATGTAATACAAACAGGCATATGTTGTTATTTTGCAGCGAAGCACCTCGTTGTAACTTGCTTATGAGCATATACTCGGCAAACGTTACTATAATATGAGCATTTACCTTCCACATTGTCGGTGAGGATAAAAACTTTTTTTCTTGTTAGGTCAACATTTCTTTCTAGGTCGAGAGTTCTAGAGCTCCATTTTAAGCGAAAAACATGGCGTCAGCAGTGGAGCCTCGGCATGGCGGGAACCCACGTCACCATGTGACGTCTCAAGCAGAAAATTAAATCAAAGCAGGACCTGTAATTTGAGGTAAAGGTACGTTTCAAATTACTTAACAGTGCGAACTGACTTTTTATACGTGCATGTCTCAAACGACTTTACTGTACGAACTCACGGATTTTCGCAGCCACAAACCACTATGTTTTTGATGGGGTGTGAACCCACGACCTTTTGAGCTGAGAGCAAGGTACACTGCCGAGTAAGTCACCTAGGCAAATTGTCATGACTGAGCTTCAACGGGGGCGAGGCGGGGAAAGGGGAGGGAGGAGAGGGGAAATTGGGTTTTTTTATGAAGTAAATATTATACATTTTAATAAAAGAAACGCTATTTTATCTGTCATTCTGCGCTTTACTTACTGGGTTACATGGATTCTGAAAAGTGCGCATTCTCTACACCTGATAACATTTAACAAAACATTGATATTGTTCGGCAATGCAATCAATTACCCGGCCTCTTTTCTGTGATTAATGAGGTTTGCTAGGCAAATAAATTTTAGCGTAATCTTTTCATAAACATAACGTATAAATAACAGGTATGCAGCATTAACATAACATCCTTGAAAATGGTAAAGCAACCCTGAACAGGCATGTAGCCCACTGTGGAGATGGTGGGCAGATTGTGTGAGCCGTGGACCTTCTTTCATTTGTACATGGCATCATCTTCTTCTTTCATTTGTACATACCATCATCATCATCCCGCGGCGCCGGCTCCGGCGCGTGCCTGGGTTCGTGATCGGATTAAAACGCTAGACAAGGCTTCGCTGTCCTTGCCGTCACGACCTCGCCGTCTCGACCTATCCTCCTTCCACAATATTTATATTAGGTTCACTGAAGTCTAAGGGCTGCCCGGGTTTGGTTAGTGATCAACTTAGCAATACCTTCTAAGCGACGCAGTTTAAACTTTAGAGCTTTTGGAGAGCGGCCGTTCCTTTTTATGGATTAAAATATTTCAGCGTTCTGCCAAGGCTTCCGCTCATTAGATGCTACGAAGAATTGCCTACTAGAGAGGATGGCTGGTTTTTCAAGTACAATCACAAGCCTGCAGGCCGGGGCCGAGGTGATCGGCTTTTTCCGGTGAGAAATAAAGTTTTTCAATCAATTAAATTTTTCTTCTTTCGACTTAACTCTAGTAAGCCGATCCCCCACTCTCCCTTTCTGCATTACTAGTAATTACTGTTACAGTTTTGTTTATTTTGCCTTCGTTCTGTGCTAATCATTTCTTTGTTCAGGGCTAATTTTTCTATCACCGTCCTAAGACGTCTATTCAGCACATTACATACATACATACATACATACATACATACATACATACATACATACATACATACATACATACATACATACATACATACATACATACATACATACATACATACATACATACATACATACATGCATACATGCATACATGCATACATGCATACATACGTACATACATACGTACATACGTACATACATACATACATACATACATACATACATACATACATACATACATACATACATACATACATACATACATACATACATACATACATACATACATACATACATACATACATACATACATACATACATACATACATACATGCATACATGCATGCATGCATGCATGCATACATACATACATACATACATACGTACGTACGTACGTACATACATACGTACGTACGTACATACATACATACATACATACATACATACATACATACATACATACATACATACATACATACATACATACATACATACATACATACATACATACATACATACATACATACATACATACATACATACATACATACATACATACATACATACATACATACATACATGCATACATACATACATACATACATACATACATATATACATACATACATACATACATACATACATACATACATACATACATACATACATACATACATACATACATACATACATACATACATACATACATACATACATACATACATACATACATACATACATACATACATACATACATACATACATACATACATACATACATACATACATACATACATACATACATACATACATACATACATACATACATACATACATACATACATACATACATACATACATACATACATACATACATACTGTTAAGCGGGGATCCAGGCACTGGTAGCGGGCACTGGTAGCGAGCAGGACCGGAGCAGGGGTGGCTTAACTTGCAGTCAGCTAGTCCGCAAAATCACTTTCTCTTCCTCCTTCTCGGTGATCTGCCCAATTAATGGGAACCTCTTCTTTACAATCTTGCCCCCGCAGAAAAGAGGAGCCATCCTGCCGACTCAAGGAGACGAAAGGAATGCAGGATCGTAGTAAGGCTTCAAACGGTCGACGTGAACAATCTCACGCCCACGGCGGCGAAGGTCGGTGGATGCGGTGAGCGGTTCAATTAGGTAATTCACTGGAGAAGTCTGTTGGAGCACTAGGTAGGGTCCGTGGTACTTGGAAATAAACTTGCTGCTCAGGCCGGGTGGTGTCGATGGGACCCAGAGCCATACGTGAGCACCGGGAAAGAATTGATGCACAGGGTGGCTGCTGTCGCTGTGCGCTTTCTTCTGGGCTTGCTCGTCCGAAGTAAGCGAGCGAGCCAGCTTGCGACATTCTTCAGCGTGCCTGGCAGCTGCTGAAAGTGATGTGTACTCTGACATATCAGGACGGTAGGGGAGGATGGTGTCGAGTGGAGACGAAGGTTCACGCCCGTACAGCAGAACAAATGGTGAGAATCCGGTAGTTGAACGGCGGTGTTATAGGCATAGGTTACAAATGGGAGAATCTTGTCCCAATGGGAGTGGTCGGAGGCGATGTACTTGGACATCATGTCACCTAGTGTGCGATTGAAGCGCTCTGTCAGTCCGTTGGTTTGAGGGTGGTACGCGCTGGATGTCCGGTGGGTGGTTTGGCATTCGCGTAGGAGCGCTTCGACAACTTCGGATAGGAAAGGTTTGCCTCGACCACTTAGAAGTTCTCGGGGGGCACTGTGCCGCAGAATGAAATGATGAAGAAGAAAGGACGCGATAGTGGGTCCCGTGGCATCCTGAAGTGCTGCTGTATCCGCATAGCGAGTAAGGTGATCGGCGGCCACGATTACCCAACGATTTCCTGCAGGTGTGTACGGTAGAGGTCCATACAAATCGATGCCAACACGATAGAATGGTCGATATGGGCACGGAAGGTGCTGTAGTGGAGCCGGCTGATGGAGAGGAGGCGGCTTGCGACGTTGGCAATCGATGCACGAACGCACATACTTACTGACGAAGGTATACATACCGCGCCAGTAAAAGCGCTGTCGCAACCGTTCATAAGTCTTAAATACACCCACGTGGCCACACTGCGGATCGTTGTGGTGAGATGCGCAGATATCACTTCGGAGGTGGCGAGGTACGACGAGCAGCCACTTACGGCCATCTGGCATATAGTTGCGTCGATAGAGAAGATGGTCACGAAGGGCGAAATGCTGCGCTTGACGACGAAGGGTGCGAGGAGCCGGTGAAAGTGACGAGTTCGTAAGAAGATCGATTAGTGATGTAAGCCACGGATCCTTGCGCTGTTCTGATGGCATGTCGTTGATGGACAACGAAGACAAGGCGGAGCTGGAGGCAGGGGACAACGGAGCGTCAGGCGACACTGGCGAGCGGGATAAAGCGTCTGCGTCGGAGTGCTTACGCCCTGTACGATAGATGACTCGAATATCATACTCTTGTAGTCTAAGCGACCAGCGGGCGAGACGGCCGGTGGGGTCTTTTAGTGAAGACAACCAACATAAAGCGTGGTGGTCCGTAACAACGACAAATGGGCGCCCATACAAGTATGGCCGAAATTTCTGAAGCGCCCAAACAATTGCCAAGCATTCCTTTTCTGTCACCGAGTAGTTGGTCTCGGCCTTGGTCAGCGTTCTACTTGCGTACGCCACAACGTATTCATCAACACCGGGTTTTCGTTGGGCAAGAACAGCGCCGAGGCCGGCGTCGCTGGCATCGGTGTGCACTTCGGTAGGAGCAGCCGGATCGAAATGGCGCAATACGGGGGTGAGGTAAGTATCTTGCGCAATTTCGTAAAAGCAGCATCGCAAGCCGGCGACCAGGCAGAAAGATCTTTGTGAGCGCTGAGAAGTCGCGTCAGAGGGGCAATGATGGTCGCAAAGTTCCGAACGAAATGCCTAAAATAGGAGCATAAGCCTATAAAGCTGCGTAATTGCTTGATAGATGTTGGCTTCGGGAACTCAGCGACAGCTCGAAGTTTAGATGGATCAGGGAGGATGGCATCTTTGGACACTAAATGCCCTAAAATAGTGAGCTGGCGAGCGGCGAAATGGCACTTTTTCAGATTGAGCTGTAGACCGGCGTTGCTAAGGCATTGCAAAACGGTTTCAAGGCGAGTTAGGTGGGTCGCGAAGTCGGATGAATATACAACAATATCATCCAAGTAGCAGAGACATGTGTGCCACTTCAAACCGCGGAGAATATTGTCCATCATGCGTTCAAATGTGGCGGGCGCATTACAGAGGCCAAATGGCATCACGTTGAACTCATAGAGCCCGTCGGGGGTGACAAAAGCTGTCTTGGGGCGATCGTCCTCAGCCATCGGAACTTGCCAGTAGCCAGAACGTAAATCGATTGTAGAGAAAAATTCCGCTCCATGCAAAGTGTCCGGCGCGTCGTCTATGCGTGGTAGCGGATAGACGTCCTTTCGTGTGATTGCATTAAGGCGTCGGTAGTCCACACAGAACCGAATAGACCCGTCTTTCTTCTTGACTAAAACGACCGGGGACGCCCAAGGGCTACTGGAAGGCTGAATTACACCCCTACTGAGCATCTCGTCGACTTGCTCATCAATAATGCGGCGCTCTGAGGCTGATACACGATAAGGGCGTTGGCGTAATGGGGCGTGCGTACCAGTATAGATGTGGTGAGAAACAGTTGACGTACGACCCAAGGATAGCTGCTGGATGTCAAAGGAAGCTTGGAATCGGTTCAGTAAGTCGAGGAGCTTGGCGCGTTGATCTGGAGCGAGAGCACTGTCGATGGCTTTGTCGAAGGTAGCCAGAGGCGGTGAAGGAGACGAGGAACGAGGTGGGCTTAGGGCACTGACGTTGTGGGATATTGTGTCGGCACAGGTGGAGAAAACCGGTGGGACGGTCACAAAATTTTCTGATCGAACAGGCTCAGCATGCCCAACGCACTCGCCACGTTGCAACGTGAGTGGATAGAACGAATCGTTAGTAATGGCTAGTTCGGTGCGTCCGCTTCTTACACTAAGGACGGCGCAGGGCAGGGGAAGACAGCGTCGCGAGACGAAGAGGGAAGATGGGGTGAAGAGCACTGTACAGTCTTGAAGAGAGGGACAGTTTATAGGCACAATCGCAGCAGATGAAGGCTGGATATCAGTAGCACCCGCAACGTGGCATTTGGCTTCCCCGAGAACGTTAGCGGCAGTCGGTGCGGTGCACAGCGGAAAAAAACTCTACTTCGGCACGAGCGCAATGAATTACGGCGCAATTGCGACACAAGAAGTCCCATCCTAAAATAATGTCATGAGAGCAGTCACGGAGAACGATAAAACTGATGACGTAGAGAACGTTCTGAATGGTGACTCGAGCCGTGCAGGTACCGATCGGTTCGATGTGCTGAGCAGTGGCGGTGTGCAATGAAACCCCAGAATATGGCAGAACAACTTTTCGTAACAAGCGGCACAGTCTAACGTCAATAACCGAAACAGCAGCACCAGTATCTACAAGCGCAAGAGTACAAACATTTTCAATGGTAACTTCTACTAAATTGTTCGGTGGCGAAGCAGGACTTTCACTGTTCGACGAAAGCGCAGTTCTTGCCTGCGGAACTGCGTCTAGTGGTTTTCCGGCATTGGCGAGGTAGAACGGCGGCGCATCGGCGACGGAGAGCGACGGCGCGGAGAGGTTGAGCGGTTGTCATAGGTTGAGCGGTTGTCATGCGAGAAGTGGTCAAAGTGAGAGGAGGGCTGAGGTGGCGCACGGGGTGGGGACGGCGGCTGTGCGTAGGCAGCCGGGCTCTGATCGAAAGCGTACGGTGTCGGACGACGGCGGCACAGGCGTGCAACATGGCCAGGGAGACCACATGTAAAGCAAATTGGCCGATTGTCAGATGTGCGCCAAGGGCGTAGAATAGGTGGCGCACGACGCTGAGTGAAAAATGCGCGCTGAGGCGGACCATACGATGGCAAAGGCGTAGGAGGGGGTAGTCTTGCGGCAACCTCAGCATAGGACAGTGGTCTAGGTCCGGACTTCGGAACAGCGTCGGCATGAATGAGCGGAGCTGTCAGTGGTGTAGAATGAGGAGTAGGTTGTCGATGGGGCGGAAGTGCGTCGGCAACTTGTTCCTGAATAACCTGGCGTATGGTCGGAGCCAGGTGTGAGCTGGAATGCGGAACGTTTGAAATTAGCGATAATTGACTTGCAACTTCTTTCCGTACGAAGTCTAATTTCTTGAATTAGTGTGGAGCTGACAGGGGCGTCAGACATAGCCGCGATCGCGGCTTCAGGTTGTCGAGGGACGATGCGTTGCCGACGAAATTCGTCGTAGCTTTGACACATCGTGACAACTTCACTTACAGTACGGGGCTCTTTTGCCATCAGAATGTTGAATACGCCTTCGTGGATGCCCATCATGATGTGGCGAATCTTCTCGGCTTCAGTCATTGATGCGCTTACACGATGACACAAATCTAAAACGTCTTCGATGTAGCTGGTAAAGGTTTCTCCTGTCTGCTGCCTTCGCTCGCGCAAACGGTGTTCGGCGCGAAGCTTGCGGACCGCAGGTCGACCGAAGACACCAACAAATCGGGATTTGAACGAGGCCCAAGTTGGAATGTCAGCCTCGTGATTTGTGAACCATAACTTTGCTACTTGGGTCAGAAGATCACGTTGTTAAGTTTTAGGACGTCATCCCACTTATTGTGGGTGCTTACGCGTTCATACGAAGAAAGCCAGTCCTCGACGTCCTGATCGTCGGTACCGCTGAAGACCGGCGGGTCCCGCTGGCGAAGCACCCCGGAGCATGGAATAGAGGGGCCGAGGTAGCAGGGCCGGTGGTGTTAGAGCTGGAGTCGGTCATTGAGGTAGGAATTCGGCGGCTGCGGAGCTCCAGAGCGAATAAATGGAAGAGAAATCCCGCGACCTCCACCAAGTGTTAAGCGGGGATCCAGGCACTGGTAGCGGGCACTGGTAGCGAGCAGGACCGGAGCAGGGGTGGCTTAACTTGCAGTCAGCTAGTCCGCAAAATCACTTTCTCTTCCTCCTTCTCGGTGATCTGCCCAATTAATGGGAACCTCTTCTTTACAATCTATACATACATACATACATACATACATACATACATACATACATACATACATACATACATACATACATACATACATACATACATACATGCATACATACATACACGCATACATACATACATACATACATACATACATACATACATACATACATACATACATACATACATACATACATACATACATACATACATACATACATACATACATACATACGTACATACATACATACATACATACATACATACATACATACATACATACATACATACATACATACATACATACATACATACATACATACATACATACATACATACATACACACATACATACATACACACATACATACATACATACATACATACATACATACATACATACATACATACATACATACATACATACATACATACATACATACATACATACATACATACATACATACATACATACATACATACATGCATGCATACATACATGCATGCATACATGCATACATGCATGCATGCATACATACATACATACTTACATACATACATACTTACATACATACATACATACATACATACATACATACATACATACATACATACATACATACATACATACATACATACATACATACATACATACATACATACATACATACATACATACATACATACATACATACGTACGTACGTACGTACGTACGTACGTACATACATACATACATACATACATACATACATACATACATACATACATACATACATACATACATACATACATACATACATACATACATACATACATACATACATACATACATACATACATACATACATACATACATACATACATACATACATACATACATACATACATACAACGCATCTTTCGTCGCTGCACCATATCAAACTATGGTGATAGATAGAATGCCTATCGTGCTGTATCATCGCAGTATAAAAATACTTTATCTAATAATAACGCAAAAATGCAATTTTGTTTTAAAATACCTTGCCTAGGTTACTGATTACTAAACAACGCATGCTCTGTGAGCTGTTAACGACGCGAATCCCAAAAAAACTAATACACTGAAAAATAACCGAGGCGGTCTCGTCCCATCGAACCAATGTTGCATGTTATTCAATCATATGTTTTCTTCATCTTTCACGAGAGCTACGCCGGCTAGCCTTCCTGATGTATCCTGCTCAGGCTTCCCATTGATGCATGCTATAACCATTGAGTATGAGGGAATTTCTAAGGTTCTTCATAATGCTAAAGTGTCATCATCCGCAGGCGTGGACGGTATCAGCAATACATTGTTGAAAACACTGTTACATAATCTTCATTTATGTTGTCAGAAATGTTTACTCAATATTTGCAGTCCGGCGCGCGCCCTGACGACTGGAAAGTAGGCAAGGTGGTTCCGGTGCACAAGTCTGGTCATGTTCACTGCCCCTTAAATTAAAGATCAATTTCGATAGCATCTATACCATGCAAATTACTTGAACATGTTCTCTATTCTGCCCTTGTGAATGATCTTAAGTCCAATTCCTTTTTTACAGCCAATCAGCATGGTTTTCGACGTAATCACTCCTGTGAAACACAATCGCTTTTACTAAGTACCTTTTCTGGTGCTTTGGATAATTTCTCCGTCGTTCTTTGCATTTTCATAGATTTCGCTATGGCATTTGACACCATGTCTCATCTTCTTATACTCCTAAAACTTAGTAACCTTAACATAAATAATGACGTGTTAAAATTGAATGTTATTTTGCGGGTGTCGCACCTAATACGTGACGGCTAATGACCGTAACTACAATCTTTCTTCAGTAATATCGCGAGTTCCTCAAGGATCAATACTAGGACCTCTCCTCTTTTTAATCTATATTATTGACTTTCTTCATCTTGCAACTTCATCTATCCGGTTCTTCGCTGATGACTGTTATATATATGGAAATTTCTAACCCATCTGATACTTTTGTTCTGCACAGCGACATTAATAACATTTCTGCATGGTGCGAAACTTTTTCTAATTAAAGTATCTTAATGTAAACCAATGAGAGTACGACGCCTTCCTAACAAGGCTAACCTGCATCCATACGTTATTAATGGCTCTCCATTAGACTTTGTTTTAGACATCTCATCAAAAACTAATATTGAACGTGCAAGTAACAACGCTAATTGCATGCTTGGCTTCCTTCGCCGTAACATTTCACTAGCTCCGGTTGCTTTAGAACTACTTCTGTACAAAACAGTCGTTCGTAGTAAGATGGAATACGCGTCCTCTGTATGGGATCCTTACATCAAGTCTCTTATTAATATCTTAGAATCTGTCCAAAATCGTTTAGCTCGTTTTATTTTGAATAACTACTCCCAATCATGTAGTTTCACACTTATGAAAAGAACCCTATAGATCTTCCGGATCTTTCGATGCGGCATCATTTTCCTAGCTTTTCCACATTCCACAAAATATATTACACAATTGAATCTTTTAAACTGTCTTTTCATTTCTCCAAGTTAACTATCATACCGCATTGATCATCATTTCAAAGTAATTGTTCCAAATTGCAACGATGCCAAATTGCAACGATACGATGCCAACACTGTGCGAGACCAAGGAATGTCAAAAGTACTCCGGTTAAGTTAAATTAGTACTCATATATCGTTCAGAAATTTTAAATACTGTATGTACCCCCCCCCCACACACACACACATACACAAACACATGCCCGCGCGCGTATATTATGGCTTGCCTATTTTATAGCGAAAGCCATGGAACACAATCCCGTGCGCGAGATTGTGCGCGAGATCTTTCAACACCTCCTATTAGAAGGCGTTGGACCTGTGAGCGAGATTCCGCGAGATGTCAACGCGCACCAAGAAACGCCACACGACAGGAGTGAGGTCCAGTCTGACACTTGCCGGAGAAACACTAACAGATACGGCGCCTTTCCCTTCCTGTAAACCAATTATTTAGCACTGCAACGAACGCCCATAAGAGGCAAACGTTGAGAGCCGAATAATAGGACAGGAAGAATAGGCTTTCGCCATTCTCCTCTTAAGAAACACCTAAAAGACCCTGTAATTTTTTACGCCACTCTAGCTTTCTTCGTTATATGAAGCTTGTTCGAATCTCTCTGCAATATACGTCCTATATTTGTTGTCAGGAGATTAATTGTAAACTCCGATAACTCCCACAGTTATATTCTCTTCTGGCACGCGTTTTTTTTTTTATGCCCGACTCTGCGCACGAAACGAGGCGATGACCCAGCCGACAGTCTGCAGTTTTCCGGTCACGCACATACATTGCATACTCATTGACACTGATACAGTCGTAAAATATTCCATTAATATTTGTGTAGCTCGCATCTATGATCGACTGCGAAAATGTGGTTCGAAAATAATCATCAGCCGCCTATGAAAGATTGCCCCTTTCTACTGCTTTGCTAAGCAATAATCAAGGCATTCTGATCATCGCGCAAATCGGACGATTTGTCAATCCTTAACCCCCTACCTAATGGAGGACTGACGATGAATAAATGAATGGATCTTCAGCCATTTCAAGCACGCAACAAATTCTCCTACATACAGAGGTTGTTAGCCTCTCCCTGCTTCTCGTGACGGGGTCCCTGTGGCTGCACCTCTTGCTCTCGGATCTCTGGGCCTTGTTGCTGAACCTTTCCTTGCTGCTGAGACTGAGGCTGTTCTTGTTTCTTATGAGATTTTTTAGAACGGGAGTCATCATGGTGCCGCCGCTTCGTGTGACTCTTCTGTTCGGTCGACGGCTCCGTCAGTCTCGGTTCCTCCTGGACCACAAGGGAAGCTGAAAACGGCGGCAGGAAAATGTCACCACTTGCGGAGAATAGTATCCCACCAGTCTGCACCGGACCCAACAAAGTGACCCATTCTGCGACAAAATATTATTTTCTCTCCCTTTTGAAACAGTTCAGCTGCTGAAAAATTCGTCCTGATCAATAAGAAACTTGCTCTGTAAGTACGTCGAAGGCCTTTTAGGAAGAGATTTTATTTCGTACAACTGTAGTTGTTGTTGTTGTTGTTTTTTGTACTTTCTGCGGGGCTACTCCTTCGGCGTCACTAGCCGTAGAGTATTCGGAACGGCTCCTAATACTGTGTCTTATATACTTCAGAAGCAAAGGCTGTAAAACTTCGGTTACAAAAATTGCTTTTTTCTCGTGGGGATGGCATACTTAATTACAACACCGCTGAAACTGCAACCTCTAGAAATGTGAGCACTATACGCATATGTCATGCAGGTAATTTCGAAAGCAACTTCTATTCCCTCCATTGCCTTTCGTGAACTTCCGGAATTTAGGGGACACATGAAAAACGAAGGCTCAACCGTTCGAACGTGGCGGCACATAATTGGCTTCTTAAATATAAAATATTGCATGAGCAAGCATTTTGACAACACTGCATTCTAGGATAATTGTGTAAATTTGAGTCTAGTAACTCAATTATACGGCCGAAAGTCAAATCACATCTTCTAAATACTCTTGACCAATGGTGGCTAGATACAAGAGCGCTCGTCCCGTCTGGATCATCATTACCCTTCATATTCACATGCCGATCAAGGAAATTTAGTTATTTCACGTGGACTGCTTTCTGTGTTTTCCTTGTCAGGTGCACCTCACTGTTATTGATCGAATGGAAATGTGCGAAGGTCACGGTGTCACCTTACTCATGGTGCTATTGATTCGAAACGTCACTGTCACATCTGCATGCGGTGAAGGGTAGTAGTGCATTACAGGCACCAGCTTTTTTCTGCTTGAAAGAAGCAGGGTAGTCGAGCCTTTCATAGCTTTGACAGAAATAGTCCTGAATATTGGAAACGAATTTAAAATTCAGCGTATTTAATGAGCGCTGCTAAAAGACCCACTCTTCATGCCGCTCAAAAAGACAGATGACCATATACAAGATGGTGAATGAGACAACATAATAGTGGTTTCTTTCACCGAACGTTGATGAAACTATCGGAACACTCTTTACCTGTATTTTCAACACCTTCTGGACTCATTTTGGAAGACGGAGCTCGGTCTTCCATTGGGTCCTGTATTCCTGGAAAGAGGAAAATTCCCACGAAATCCTACAAGTTTTTGTTTAATTTACAATGTTTTTAGTACCATAGCTCTTCTCCAGCGTACAATCCTGAACTTTATCTCCGCGAGGGGCTTGTCGGAACGTCCAGCAAGGGTGGGCTGCTCCTCTAGTTTACCGCATCTATCGAAATTGTAGTCGAGGTTCGGATGCCGCGTATCGATCTCTCGTTTGGTTTCCAGGTAGCTCTTCATGGGAATGAGGCAGCAGACGCCACCGCCCGCACGCTCTCTCTTCGAGTATTTCTAACAGGACGTCATTTAGCGCTTTTGAAAACGAACCAAATAACGAGTTTTAATATCTCAGCAGCTTCTAATGTGGCCTATTGTGCAAATCTGTAAATGAAATTATCAGACTTACATTATAGGATTTCTATGGGCTTTAAATATCTAGGAGAGTTCGACGCTGCCAAACCGAGTTTCGAGTGATATCTCGTTTGATATAAGACACAAGACTTGTTTCAACGATAATTTGTTGATCTCTTTCACGCTGCTACTTACTGCGAACCTATAGACTTGTGATAATTGTAAACTGCTGAGGTTTCTATGTGATGTCGTCTGCGTAGAGTGTCTGTTGTATGCCATTCATCTGGGCCAGTTGGCCGGCAAGATGCTTGCTGGCAATGTTGAAAAGGAGCGGCAAGTACGCCTCCGTCTTTGGAGTGCCCCAGTTACCCATAGCGTACATCAAGTATAGTGAGGCAACCTAAAGTAAAGAAGAATAATAAGCCTCTGCCCGTGCCACTAACAGCGTACAAGCGGTATTCCAAGTCCTCGATCCGGAGGAGTGCCTAACATTACAATCGTAACCACCGAGGAGAGCCATGGGGAGATGGAGGACCGCTTTCAGCAAGCCCCCTTCATAGTCGATGCGTATGCTGCTGTCTCCAATGTACTGCCACAAACTCAGAGCTTCTGCCTGTCTGGGAAAATCACAAGGACAACACGTCTCTACACATGTATGTCGGGCAGCGCCCCATCGAAGGAGTGGCAGAGCTCCGGATCCTGGCTGCTTTTATTAATAACATGCTTAGGCAGAACTGCACTATTGTGAACCAAACACATAAACAACCAGGCAGGGCGCATGATTCAGCACCTTTCTTACAAGCGAGGTGGTCTGCGGGGCAGGAGTGCTCTACGGGGCACCCATGCCTTCGTGACCAGCCGGATCCTCTGCGCCGTACCGTTTATATGCGCCACCAGACAGGAAGACAGCAGCATTTACATCATCATCAGGAAAGCGACAAAGCGAGCGTTGGATCTCGCAGCGGCTACTTCTAATGCCAAACTTAATGCGTTGAAGGTGCTAAACTCTCTTCAGGGGTTGCGGAAAGCCTTCCTCATTCCCGGGCAGCCCCTGACAGATCGCTTACACATCCAACACACGTACATTTTAGAAAGAACGGCCAGCATCTCGGAGCTTCAGTGCCAATGCTCTGTGTCGCTTCGCTCCCGCGTATAGTGGGCCCGACTTCACTCGAAGGCAGGAGACAAGCGTGGGCTTGCGCACATGAGAGACAATATGAATCTAGGCAGAGCGTCTACTACGTGAACATCACAAGACCGTCGCCCGCGGAATTCTAGTCGGCTGCTGTAGTCCACCGAGGAATGAAGGTCTATGGGCTATCCTTTCGGGCCCCAAATTCAATGTGAGCGGAGGAAGTTGTAACGGCTCCAGCGGCCGCGAAACCAGATTCGAGGACTGCTACCACATACTCTCGCCGAGCCAGTGCACATTATCTGGCAGAGGAAATATATATTGCCTCCGCAATTCTAAGACGGGCTACCGCCGATGCAACTAATAAGGACATCATTTTCGTTCCTGGCCACCAGAGTCAACGAGCCAATGAGGCCACTGATGCGGCCGTCCGAGAGCTCACACATCGGGCGCTCCATCCTTCCTGATGTACTCACTTTAAGCCCAATACCAACGGGCGTTGCCCGCACTGTTGAGAGACCTACGATATCTATCGCATGTTGTGGGCATGCGCTCTGGCTCCGAATCTTCCCTCATTCCCCTCCATCTTCCCGAGAGGCATGGAAGACTGCCCTCCTCAACTGCTGCACACTGGAGGACCAAAGGGCCACATGGACCAAAGTGTCTCGAACTACGAACACTGACTATGTAGCGTGGTCTTCAGACCCCGAAACTGTCTTCTCAACATAAAAATAGTTTTCACCACAACCACGTGTGTGGTACACAGTCCATAGTCTGAATGTACACCGAATGCAAAAAGCATTTTCTGGAAGACGTTGATGAGGTTTATGTAATTTACTTAATACACCTGCGCTGTAACGAAGTGTTATTTATTCCCTACCTGTCTTTGCACGCCGACGCGAAGCTGTAGTATGTTTTAGCAAGCAACATTAGGCTCACAGGTGCCAACAACGCTACTCAGGTTGGCTGCAGGTTGGCGAGCGAACAATTTAAACACAGCGGTGATTTTTCAGTCACTCGGTGCCATTCCACAACAGTTTTATGCGCTTACCTGAGCTTGACTTTGACTTGTGCAGTTTCCCTATGCAAAAAAAAAAAAAGAGGGGAAGTGGAAGAAAAAAGTGAAATAAAAGTTGTCGTACAGCTTGTTTTTCTCCTAAATAGAGAAAGCGAGGCATACAATGTAAGCTATATTGAAACACCCGTAAAACGCAGTTACATTTGCTCAGTGACGTCTTTCATTCCCTGCTTTACAACGTTAGGACATTGAACGTTTCAGAGTAGGTTGTCAGTGATAAAGCCACGCTGGGATTGTTTTTCATGCTACTTTACGGAGAGAAGGACATAACCAGCGCTCTAATAGACTGACTACGAGTAGCGCGTTAGCAAAATTTAATAACGAAGACATCAGCTAGATCTATGTTGGCTGCCTCAAAGCGATACGACTGAATTTCAAATCCACTGCCTTGCATTGCATACGTTTAGAACAAAAAGCCTGAAGCACATGTAAATGTTCTCAGGTTTTAAGAGCTTAAGCTATCGGTCGGAAGAAAAACAAAAAAAAACTTACTTTTGCTATCGTCCACTGAAAGCGTAGTAAATGTCAATTAGGTGTATCACTTAATAATATGAAGGGATTTGCGACAAAGATAATAGCTTTTGCTAAACATACATTTCGTTTTATTTGTTAAAACGCAGCTTCTTCGGTGTTCTACAAAAAGTTACGATGTGTCGAAGGCACGATACTACAAAGGCGTTCGCGGTCTAAGTCCATAATTATTCATGTGCATTAATATCTAGCGTAAGTAGGCGTATTGTAATTGTGCCGAACACAGCATTGGAACAATGTTAAAGAACATACACATATAAAATGAGAATTTGTATAACATGCCTTGAAATAAAGAATGCTTAACAGGCATGATATATTTCGGCCAATGGCTCCTAAACACTGCACTTTGCATGGCCATCTTCCACAAAACTTCCGTTCAGAAGGTCTCAAAAAAAAAAAAAAAATTTCTTTGAAGCTTGTATTGGCACACCTCACATCTGGGTTTTACGCTAGAGCACAGTTGTATCAAACAAAAAGTGTGATACGCTCATGTATGTCATTTGATGAAGATTCCAAGCTCTCCTGTCCCATATTATTGGCAGTATCCTTGGTACTGCGATGCGGTAGAGACAACTTAAAAAAGTGTATTTTTCTCACGCTGTCGCACGTCTACCACCCACGTCAGAAGCAGTGACATCACGCTCCCAACTGCTACTCCTCTGGGCAGCAATTTGTGATTTGCGTGGAACCATGCCAAGTTGCTTATTTGCACTTTGGATCTGAAATCCTTATTTGGAGGGTAAAATTAGGAGGAGCAAACCAGCAAGCCAGCAATAAATAGACGACGGAGAAGATTGCAATAATCAGCTGAAACATGTAATTGTCTACTGTAATGGTTGCTTCGCTTCAGAAAAACAAATCAACTTCATTTTGAAGGTAGCGCGAAAAACGAGGACCAAGAGTAGAAGGACACAACTCTCTTGGTCCTCGTTTTTCGCGCTACCTTCAAAATGAACCAGATTCAACTCGCCCAACTTTCAGCCTTACTACAAACAAATCAAGTTGTGTAGAAATGTGAAAGATGATTTGTTATTCAAGTTCAAGACGCAGTCTCGGTATTTTGAGATGTATGTGGTAGACTTATATACGCACCACCAGAGGCCGTTCCGCTCTGTTCGGTCTCGTCTCGCCTTTCACTGGAGTCCATACTCAGGCCTGAAAAGAGAGGTGCACTTATTTGATGGATAGCACCTCACTAAACATTGGGGTCTTCGTCATGAGCACTCGTTCGTCAACTCATCGGTCATCGACAATTTGGGCGCTAAAGACGGACCAGGTATTCACCCAGCCACTTTAAACGCTTTAAGTGAGAGTAAAATATGATACCTGTGCGTTCATCGTTATTTGATGTTCGCTCTTTCTGCGTTATCTTTCTAATGCTTACCATTGATTGCAATGAGCTGGACCCATAATAATATGTTTTTTCATGAAAGACCATATCGTCCTTCACTAGAACCGTGATTTACGGAGGCAGAAATGAGTAGGCTCATAAAGTTCCAAATTTTCACTGTCATATGAGGTGCACATGCCTTGATAAAGCAGTAAGAAGAGCAAGTTTGACGATGATCGTATAAGTTGCACTGATCTGTTGCAAGCATCAGCTTATTTAGTTTTCAGGAAGCGAAAAACAGAGACCCATGTAAACACTCATCCCACTTAAAAGTAGAAGAGTAGCGTTTCTGTTATTATAATTCTATGCAAGCAATGGGACAGGGTAACAGAGGACAAGCATCTGCACGTGCCTAAACGAACACTCTCGCGTACAAGGAAAGATGTTGATCGACACTCTTCGCTAAGCCGATCTCAATATTCAAAAAAAAAAAGATCGAGCAAGTCAAAAATAAGATAACAGCTTGCTGAAAAGGACCAACAGACCACCTTCATCATGGCGCTCGCTGTATTCTCTTTCCTTACTATTACGCCATTATATTTGAATTTGGCATGCATTTATGACCCTTACTTTTACGCCAGTTTTATTTTCATTTGCGACGCATTCATGACCCTTACTGTTAAGCAAGTATATTTGCATTTGGCATGCATTCATGACGGTCAGCCTCGCCGGGGTGGCGCAGTGGTTACGGCATTCGACTACTGTTCCCAACGACGCGGGATCAAACCTCGGCCTCGGCGGCAGCTTTTTGGTGGAGGCGAAAAGTAAGGCGCCCATGTGCTGTGCGATGTCAGTGCACGTTAACACGGCGCGATGTCAGTGCACGTTAAAGAACCCCAGGTGGAGTCCTCCACTACGGCGTCTCTCATAGCCTTAGTTGCTTTGGGACGTTAAACCCCACAAACCAAACCAAGCCAAACCATCATGACGGTCACGCGCACGCAAATACTTGCGAGTGTTTCCAACGCCCATGAAGATATCATGGCGGGCCATAAACCTTGCACTGTCGACCTTACGCTGATCGCGAAATGCCGTTGAAAATCCTGCTAGAAGGTGTCTGCTGTATATGGCGCTGCTCTTTATAGCGCTAAGACTGTCTACTAAGGCGGCCATACGAGCTCAACCCACGAGACATGACATCTCGCACTGCGCGTAATATTTTCGCACATTTTAAGTGCCGCTTTTATTTCTGTTTTAAAGGAGTCGCCGGTACTGCAACAGCGACGGAAATGGTGCCAAAACGTTAACTAGAACGTTGCGTCACCGGCTGACAAGACACGTCTGAGCTGAGAATATATATGATTGCGTACCTCTTTTGTACTCTAATCAAGGCTCCTTCTTGGAGGCTCGCTGTCGTACGCAGTCGACGGTCGGAGCTTTGTGGAAGCTGGGGGTGCGAGGCAAAGGTGGCTGCGCAGTCTTTTCAGGAGAAATTCCAGCACGGCGCAAGACTAGTTGCGGGTCAGATGGCTTTCGTGGCGCGATGTCACGCGAAGCTCGCGCTCTGCTGGTAGCGACATGATGAGGACGAAGAATAAAATTGCCATTCTGGGAAATATTGCTACATCTAAACCATTTGTTAAGGACATGGGTACATGCTTTGCATATTTTGTTGTATTGCTGCAGTTTGCTTTGCGGTCACAAATAGATATTTTCATATATAGATACGGGTCAGACTCTTGATGGATTTTTAGCATTATTTGAAAGTGAGCTTCGATATTAAGTCATCTATAGCGTACATCCAGCGGTCGACATGGCCGAGGTCAGAATCGGAACAGGGAATTTACTGGAGGTTATTTATAAAGAGGCAACACCAAAGCAGGCATCCGTGTCGACATCCCAGACATGTGCGGGGTAGAAAGGCGAGGAATCACCGAATGGATAATCGTACGGTGTGATAAAAAACCAGATGACAACAAGGATAAGAACCACGCGGAGGCGCCACCTTCGAGGCAAGACCTCCTCCACTGCAATACCCCCGGAAAGGTTGAGGTTCAACGGTACGAAAATTGATCTCAAAAAATGAAGAAATTCTCCTTCTACAAGAAACCTTACATCCGTGGGAGAAGGTCTTGTTGAAGGTCACGGCTTGGTATTTCGCTGTGACAAACTATTCACCAAGGCTTTGCAGGGGTGTTCATTTGTAGGGAACAACTGTACACGCACTCTCGCAATCTGAAGGACAAACAATAAAAGGCGTCCTGAATTATCGGCGTCAGCAGTTCAGAACTAAGCACACGTGGCAGACCAAGGATGCACCCTAATTAATATCTGATGATATCGGTGCGATATTTAGAGATTAAAAACAGGGATCACAGGGTAGACAGGGTAGACAGGGAGTCCTTAATGCAAGCAGGTCCTTGTTTTTAGGCGAGCAGGCAGGGGAGCAAGCATATGGGCATTGCAGTATTTCACTCAATATTTTCGGCCAACCAGCAGCTGTAGTCACGTAACTTTGGCTTAAACTAGCATCATCATACGCCACATGCTGCCACAGAGTTTTACATCGCAGATGATGTGTAATCCGTCGCCACACAGTTCGATCAGGGAACCAAAGGACCGTACGCTTAAGCCAGGCCGAGGCCGATTGTACAGTCATCCAAACACTTCGCAAGAACTGGGGCTTAAAGGATGGCATGGTATCTCACGCACCGAGATTTGCGACTCTGGTGAATCAATTCGCCACGCGCTTTTAACCGACGTCTTGGCCTTTACAGCGCCAAGGACTGTAACTCTTCAGATGGCCGCAGTAATTATACGCAATATTATCTTGATAGATCCCAAGCGTTCCGCACGGCCTGTGCCATGTGATCGAAATGGGCTTGTCATATGTGAATCTTAAGTTTAACACAGAACGTGTAAAGAGGCGAGAAACAGACGACATGCAACTCACGACTGAGAAATATGGTGCATGAAGTCAAGCACTTGTCATATTATATCGTCTGTAAATCAAGGAGCTGACGGAGTGGGTATCTTCGAACGTTAATACCGTAGAGTTAGAGTAAGCTGATAACTGGGCTTCTGAACAAAAGAAAAAATATTACAAGGTCTGATGATGAGTCATGATGAGTCATGCCTAGTCACTGTAGTCATTCCCCCTCATCACTATGTGTTACCGATTTCCAATCAGTTGTAGTTATTAAAGGTCGTAATTGCACATATTAGTCCTTAGAAGTAATTTTAGTCATTATTAATCATCATCATTAATCATTAGCATTATTCATTAACTCATCGATGCCTATTTTTAACTTTTATCGATTATCCATCACCATCAATTGTTTTTATTCTTCATCTCCTTCGTCACACTTCCTCCATATGCAAGAGTCACATCAGCGCACCGATGCCACGCACAAATCTTCGCTCCGTGAGCCTAGAAATGCTTTCAAAAAAGGGCATCGCCATTTCATTTAGGTGCCATTATACATCTCTGGCAAAGACTGAGCACGTTATTTTCATCAAAGAGCATTGCATTTCCAAGAAAGACGGAAGATTCATCTTTAAAACGAAGCGCTGACTTGCTGCTAATCTTTCGGAATTCTTACGGATGTAACACACTGCAGAGCAAGTACCTAGCTTCCGCTTTGAAAGAGGCATAAATAAGTGCCTTTCCTGCTTAATGACAAAACGCAACAAGTGCCTCCGTATTGCGTGTGAGCCCGCCAAAGACATTACATTTCTACGCCCTAAAGAAAGCAACAAAAGTCAGAATACCTGTAATACGACCGAATTTGCTCGACACTGCATTTCTAGAGCAAGTACTTGCTGACGCCGAAAGCTCCATTTCCAATCAAATGCCCTACACTCGCTGGACAGCCTGTTGCTGCAGAGTGGCCAAGAATGTTTTTAAGTGAACCGTCACCATCGAGAGTTGCGCCTAGTCTGAAAAATAAAAACCGAATTTTGTTACGAATACAGAAAGCCATCGCTCTGCAGGCAGCATAAGATTAAGGTACTCTCTAAAAACACCGCGTTGGCTACTTAAAACACAACTTTACTGTTCTGGACTACAAAGCTACACGGAACACAAGAAAGATTTAGACTGCGGTCTCAATATACTGAACCTTTGAATATGCTTTCGCCTTCTACACCATTTACCGCGATGCGAGAGAACATTGCTTTGTTGTCTATGACTCGGTGTGTATCACGAAGCATTGCTATTCTGTACCGGCATGGCAGGATGTTCCGCTTGTGACACCACGTGGCTGCAGTAAAACATTACTCGTCAACGCCATCTGTTTAGCGCTGTTAGAGCAAAGCTGCGTCCTACTCCAACCACTCGAGAATTGTCGCCCTCTGACGAAACGTAATATCCTCCAAAGTGCTTACTTCTTACATATGCCGGTTTCTCCGCCGTTTTCTGTCGGTCTCAGTTTCAAGATGGCGGCCAAGTAACGTGATCACAGCTACAGCATTACAAATTATTTCTCAGTTAGTACGCGACCACACATACAATAGGGTCCACCACCTAGTCCACCATGTGTGATGTGATGGTTCCCAGTAGCCACTCGAACAGTTATGAGAAGGATAGGAGTAATCCCTATGTTACAAAAATGTAGCGAGACTTGGGCCACTGATAAAATGGTCATCATCAAACGCCTGCTTTCACAAGCTCTAGAGCAAAACTTCTGGTGTGCTCCGTTTCTAGAGACCAGACACAGCAATGAAGCGGCCGTTTGCTCATGTGACAACGAGCGATTTTCTATTCGAAATACCTTCCCTAAAAACGCTGTTTTTATATCATAACAAGCTTCCTGGGGAACGTGGTAAGCAGAGGAAATATGTCGAAAGGCAATGGGTAACAACAGTAGTGCCATCGACCAAAAATAAGACCTCGCAGGTAACTGTGCATGTAAGGAAAGGTGGTGAATCTTGCCATTTATTACAGAACCTCGCTGGAAGGAGCTATAGAGAGTGGTTTTGGTTTACACGCGTGTAAATAATTTTAGCAGGTTTTGTGCCATTGTAAAATGAACATTTACTTGAAATTGTATGAGCTTTGAGGCTAAGTTTAGAAGCAGCAAAAAATGGGCAAGGTGAGTTGCTGAAAACGTTCGTTGCTTATAATCCTCCCGGGATACGCGGTGCTGGCAAGCAGCCGAACATTATTAATTTAAACAGCGCGAACAAGAATACAAAGGACAAGATAAGAGGAAGCCACAGTACAAGCGCCGACTCACAACTTTGCCTAAGCCTTTACTCCAATGCCCAAATAAAAACAAATTTGACGAAAACGAAACAATCATGTGAAACAACCCCTGGGTTCACCTGCTGCACAAAACGTCACACAAAAAAGAAATCTCTTTGCTTGAAAGAGCAAGAGCAGCCTTGCTGGCACACTTATTGTCCGTTGAAATAAAATATGCTTCAACTATCTCTCTCGTCATCTTTTCTTTGTGGCGATATAAAATCCTAACCTGGTCAAACATAGTGCACTCTTATGTTTGATTTGATTTCTGTATTTCCTCTTGCAGCATAAAAGATTTTTCTATTAAAGCAAATAAAAAAATGCATTCGATAACCATCAATAGGTTGTCCCCTTAAAAAGAAAACAATTCGCCGCGGGATCGACCTAGAGGTGGCGCCACCGTCACTCCGGTAGTATGGATCGGCAGCCAGCGGCGCTCGCAGAAACGCACGCTGCGTAGGTCTGCTTCTGAGTTTACGGCGGGTTTGTTGGCGATGAAAACGTGTCTTCTGCAGTATTTATGCAATATTTCAGAAACAAAATCCAAGGATTTCGCCAATGCAGCAGGAGAAGAGCGGATTGTAGGTAAACAAAGCACGCAACCAGTCTTCTAGATTTACTTTGAACGTTTCTTGCGCTGTACCGCACTCACGTGCCTAATGCTTGGGCCTGCCTAATGACAGCTTTATTTTTTTTATCGACTTTTAAACAGTTTGCGCGTGTCTCATGCGAGTGAGACCGGCGAATCTAGTGTCAAGCCCACGCAGATACGAGGTTCGTGCTCTGACCTGCAGTAATTTAGATTGAATCGAGAAAGCCTGGTTCATTATATCGTACTTGACTCGAGGATTAAGCAGGTTAAATGTAGCATTGGCAGCGCACTGCATGGCGAGTTGCTTTAGACTGACTGCACATCAACTCTGGCCCAGACAACCACGCACAAGTATTCCCCAAAAAATGAGATCACGCCGACACCATACAGGAAACCTCGCCGCACAGAAAAGCTGATTGTCCACGTGTACAGCGCTGAGTGGATTGAATTTGCCGAGATGCTTTTTTGCGGCCACTGTCATAGAATGTGTTAGTGTATTATTGCATGCGCCACTAACTGTAAATGATTTCCTGAAACGGAGGAAAGTATAGGGAATTTCTGATGTGTGTGATGTTAATATATAACGGTAAATTAGTAGTGTAATTATTTTGTTTTGCAATGCAAATAAATTTCACCGTGTGAGAGAACTTTTACACACTTGACAGAATTTACAATGATCAGCTTATAATTTTCAGTAACGTTAAAGTGCAAGCTATGAATTCCTCGCTGCGAAGACATCGTTATAAACTGCGCATGGGCACTGTGATGTTCTGGGAAGCAATTTTACAAGCTGAAACTTTCTTTATCACTAATTATTTAGCAGTGACTAAATCATATGCGAAGTAAAATATTAGGGTTGCTTCCAAAACAGATGCCGGATATAAATCTATTCCGAAAGAAATGGAGGTCATCTTATCATGCGACTATAAAAATGTATTTGTTCCCGAACTAAACACTGATATTTAAGTCCGCATGAAGCTGTTTTACTCCCCTTGTCAGAAATGACGAGTTTTGTCGGAAGACAGCACTTGGGCGAAAAGGGATTATAATGATTATAATAGGCTACCAGTAAAGTACATTGATCTAGGTGTATTTTGTAATATTTAGGGTAATAATTAGGTGCAGGGAATATGTTTCCCAAACATTCGAGCATTTCTCTAAAGCAAAATGTGCTGACTAAAACTTTTACGGATGCACAGATGCCTTCAACAACAAAAGAAAAGAACAGAAATGCATATTGGCCCGGGTTTAACGCATGAAAGCGGCATCGACTATGACGGATGATTGCAGAGGCTGGTTTTGGTGTCGTTTTTTTTTTCATTATTAACACCACATTTACCACGTGGGATTGTTTATTGTGCAGCGAAATCCCACAGCAGAGGAACGCCTTTAGAAACGGTTGTGATTGAATCCCCCGTTCTTGAAATCAGCAGTCGAGCGCCCTTACCATTGAGACACTGCGACAGAGGTTTAAAAGCAAAAAAAAAAAGTACTCACACAACTCTAGCGTGCATACAGACGGCATAGCAGGCATAGAGTGGTCTGTTCAAACTGCGTTCTGCAATATGAAGCAGTCTGCGGTGGCATATGTTTTAGTAGCTGAGGTATTCCAAACAGAAACGGGAATATGCGATTTCTGAGCGTTTGCATTAACTTTTATTGACGGCAACGACCTGTTTTGCTTTGACACGGCGGTAACGACAGTACCACTTCGTTTAAGACATTGCATGTCAAAGGATCTCAAGCGCCGAAGACCGCGATGGATGATGTCCTTGTCCAAGCATGACATGCTCGATACGAACAAGCATATATATTTTTTAATTAAGCGTGGGGTTACAGACTGTACATATTTATTTTGCAGGAGGCATATAGTTACGCAAAAGCTCACCAGGAACTGCTAAACAAACAAAAACACTCTTGTACACGCCGCATGCGCGCGCGTAAATCACTGCGGGCTGGCACGCGACGCGAAAACTTATCCACACTGAGTAGGTTTCGCCGCTGAGCCGCAAGGTGGCGACTCTGCTCGATCTCGAGGCCAATAGCTCTGCCGGTCTCAACGTAAGATCACTAAAAAGCAAGAAAACTACCGCTCACGCTAGGCTTACACTTTACCAGTTCAATTCAATGCATGCTTTTATATTTAGTTTTTTGTTTTTTTCCTAAGAATTTTCGGTATCGAGCTGCAGTTGCATGGACTCTGTATGCTCTTGTAAATTTGTTCCGACCTGACTCGAATTAAGAACTTGATGTTCTCTGAAAAGCTATAGGTTCACGAAACACAAGTGAATAGCATTCGTCTATAATGCTCAGTTTCATTTGCGTGAATTCATACAAATGGAAAAGACAGCCCCGCCGTGGTGGGGCAGTGGTTACGGCGCTCGACTACAGTTCCCAATAATGCGGGATCGAATCCCGGCCTCGGCGGCCGCTTTGCGATGGAGGCGAAAAGCAAGGCGCCCGTGTGTTGTGCGATGTCAGTGCAAGTTGAAGAACCCCAGGCTCAGGTGGTCGAAATTTCCAGAGTCCGCCACTACGGCGCCTCTCATAGCCTGAGTCGCTTTGGGATGTTAAACCCCACAAACCAAATCAAACCAAACCAAAAGACAGCAATTTTACTCTGCGTAGAGTACCAGTACGTAGCATGGTAACAGCGGCAACAAGCCAGCTCAAGCTGTATTGTTATTTGAATTATTTTCCCGATGTAACGACAATCAAAAATTGATCAGGCTTGAAATATGGCCCCCAAATCAGATTACAACTAAAGAGGATTCCCGAGTGATTTTCGAACTTCTTTTACAAAGAAGAAAGAAAATGACATCACAGCAAATCTATTGAAGCTACATGGGCACGTTCCATCACTATGTGACTGCACAAAATTGCAGGTTCGTTGCAATCATAGCTTCGGTGTCGGAAATATCCAGCACAGAATTATTTCTTTTTTTTTTCTAGCCTCATACGCATGATATCAACATTCTACATGAGGGCTGTGTAATCACATGATCCAATCTGCATTCACATTCTGGTTTGCTTTGACGAAAATGTAAATATACAAAATTAGAAGGCTATACAACAATGTAAGTCGGAACGCTCGCGGTTGTTATCGATTCTCGGCATAAATTTGCGCATTCGCTTGGCTGGTCAATAACCACGAAGAGATGTCTTCACATTTCCTAACGCACATTACTACATTGTACGCACCGAAGGTAAGCATAAAAAATCTGCTGCAACCAGCTTGGCCAAGACTGTTTTGGCAGATTCTCTTATCCCCTCTGCTCCTGCAAACCGAAAGGCCGCTGAGAAGGTCTCCCGTATCCATTCCCGTGCAACACGGCCACGCACCCTCAATGTGGCGTATGTCGGAGCGACTTTACAATATTCTCGTTATGTGGCGCGTGTGCGGTTGTTTGTTCGTCGCCAATCTAAATCGGACAGATTTGAGCAGAGCCAGGATGACCTGGAAGTCTCCTTACAGCTTCTACTCCATGCTCTGTGCATCAGTTCTTTTTTCATTCAGGATTTCTGAGCTTAGCACACCGCCATTAAGAGACAGCGGCGCGGACAGTGCCGTTTCTGGCTCTCTCTACAAGTGTATGACGGTCATCATTGGCATGGAAAGTGTCATAGTGTTTCTTGTCATCGCCTTCAGATCCGGGGCTATCATACGGTTCCTTCGGAGAGCAGAAACGTTCGAAAAATCATTGGGTATTCCAGACTGTCATCGTCCTAAGAGGAAGTACCTCTTAACACATGTCCTTAAAGCTTCCCTATTCATTACTTTCATGGCGCACCCAATCAAGGTCATAATTTTTCTATTTAGAGCAACCGATATCCATATGAGCTTTCAGCAAATTGCACAGGGCATGTATGCTGCCATGGCCATTACATTGTTTATGATTTGTGACTTCGGCAACGAGGTCACGATTCGAGCAATTTGCGAAGTCCTCGTCAACTATGTCAGGATTCAAGCGCACATCCTGGATGTGAAGAGAGGATCAACTCTCACCATCTGGGATATTGAACGTCTGCGACTCAACATACTCGAGATACAGAGTCTCAAAGAGGAAATCAATGCAGCATTAGGCCCGTGCATCAGCCTCTTCTGCCTGAGGGCTTTCAGCATCGTCTCCATATCCGGACATATGCTGGCTCGGCTTGGTTTCGGATACGGCAGCAGAATGTTTGTCACACTTTATTCCCTCTACATGGCGTTCGGCCTGGTAGATCTGGCTTTGATGAGCCACGGCTTGCAGAACGAGGTATGTACACTTCAAGTGCTTATGAGTAGATTTTAACTCTGTCGATAAACCCTTGCCTCTGCTTTTGTTTCAATAATCATGTGATCATTTTTCTCAATATCATCTCTCTGGCGTCATTGTTTAGAGTTGAATGATAAAGCTTAATTACTGAATTTTGTGGAAGGAAAAACCCAACGCCTAATGAAAGTTCGTGTTGCATGAATCGAGGCACGCAGTGTTACATAGTTGAATTCATTCCATTTTGCTGTTTTGTGTTCTTCGCATCGACCCTGATGCGAACTCCATGCAGCCTGACGGTCTCGTTGAATAGAAGATACTGCACAATTCTGAAATGAACATAGCATGATGTTTGCAGCACTCAAATATCTGCGATGCCAACTGAAGCCGTTAAATGTATGCAGCCCTACAGATGAATTATTTTGCTGATCTCCACAGCGGAGATGAGTTTAATGGCATAGTCCTAATGTAATTTCATTTCAACCACTGTTCAAATCTCTGACTTTGTTAAATAAATGTATGATTCGGACGCTAGCTAATTAAATTATCTGATGCGATGGCTTCTTGGCGGGCTTCATGTAATAGTATTTCATTTGTGCGGCAATTCTAATGCAGTTGCATTTTCTTTCAGGTAGGAAAAATTAAGATGGCCCTTGCTGGCCTAGCCACGAATGAGATGACACAGGAATGGATATGGGAGGTAAGCGCGCAGTCAGTTTTGAGAAAAGAAGAGGAATTCTTTAGAGTAGATGTAAACATGGTTCTAAACACGCATCCGATCAGGCATTATACGACATTTTGAAATTGAGAACAGTAACTGTAAAAACGTGGCACTATTTCTTCTTTTAAAACAAATATGCTTCATGACAACGTAGACGCATTCTTTATAAAAATAAGAGCACCCCGAAGCAGGACAAATGTAATGAATTCATACCGCATTCCACATGCAGTTTAAAGTAAGCAGTGAGGATCAAACAGTCGTAGTCATCACTCAGCCTGCTTAGAGACAAGTATCACTTTGTGTACTAAACAGGTTCACGATCACATTACTAACTAACCTCTTTACTAACTATGCTTCATAATTAACAGAAATTAGAAAGTTCTGTTTCAATATTAATCAGCTTAAGATTGAACGACTAATTTTGGCTGATTAATTACAGTAATAATTAACTGCGAATAAACAATTTACTTAATGCTGAAGCACCAAGCCATACCTCTTTCGATAGATTATGCCAATAATAACCGTCCTGAGCTAATTGCCAGCCAGTTAATTGAAACGTTAATTGTGATTAATCAATACAACTTTACGGTATAGAAACGACCCAAAAACCGTTGTATAGCTTAAACTGAATGTGGTTGTGTTCCACTAATTGCAGACGCTAATTAATTACCGGGAAATTCTGCACTGTGAATAACGATTGCACTTTTCGCTAGATGCCAAGCCATATATCGGTGGAACAGTTTCGAAGTGTAGTAAAATGGGACATATATTTCATCATACAGCGCTGAATATTGGATATAACGAGCGTTAATCTCCTAGGATTTACTTTCTGCCAAGTACAGAACTTTGTCGAACGGCTTTAAATCGCTCTCACTATTTTCTTTTTCCTTACAGGTCAACTTTGTACACAACATTATAGAACCTCGTGAAATCTGCCTGACTGGATCTGGGTTTTTTATAATTAACTTAAGAACACTGCTTGCTGTAAGTACTGTATCAAGCTCAAACTGGTGCCTCTTTTCTATGATGTGCCTGAATATGAATGTAGCGAACCTTTGAGAAAGTTCTTTTCATTACTGGTAAACACATATTAGGCACAAGATAATATCCTCAGGTACATCATCACGTAGCATTGCGCATTATGTTTTGTTTTGTTTTCCTGTGACGTAAACAAGAAAACTCACACTATCGAAGGGAAATATATGAAGCGTAATGCCTGTTTTGAAGGCTGCATTAGAGCAATTCTGTCTAGTTTTTATTCGCACATTCTTTTTTGTATTCGCAAGCAAATGAGACCCACGGCATTTTCATTTATTATTTACTTCTAATTGTCCCATAACCTTCGTTCGGAGTAGTTAGCCTCTTCATAAACATACTTTTTTTATTTTCTATTTAAAAGTAACTCAGAGTTAACGAAGCTTATAGTAGATTGAAGGATGGAAACTTAAAATATGTATGAGATGAGGAGGTAGCCTATCGGCTCATTTTCGTTGATGCAGCCCTAATGAATGGTAACTTTGCGTAAGGCTCATTGTTACTTAGGCTCATTGACGCAGGATTTCACATCTAAAATAAAGCAAGAGAATAAATATTTTGCTAGAGCATATATTCACAAGCAAGCTGTATATTACTTCTGTGACAATATGCTTCATATTGCTTTCATCCTAGGTTGGCGAGGCGGCCATCACCTACAGCGTGATTCTCATCCAAACTGGTGACGCCATTATTCGTGACTGGCGACCCATAGAGCAATCATCCACCCAACATGGAAATGCAACCAGCATTGACCTATATTAAAAATCGCAGAGGAGAAACTTTGACATGAGCAGAGCTTACCAGAGATCGCTCTCATTCTCATTTTTGCTACCTGTATCAATCCCCTTATTGTATTTAGAGCTGGTGAATAGAAGCCCGTAATAATAGTTTTTTGATTTACGGTGCCTTGACGTCAAAGAAGACGTAGGTCGGCGCTGGAACTTACAGCTCTCGTTTCAGCAAATATACGTTCTGGTAGTCTATTTTGGGGAAACGTAACGAATTCTTCTTTTCACGGTGGGCTGCTTGGGCAAAGATTATTCGTTGCGTGTAAAAAGATAAAAGAAAAGGTCAACTTTGAAAAGAGTGGCCTGTCCTCTGTCGGCCAACGCGCGGACGTAACCGATGCCGTGCAAGAAAATATATGATATCGATTCCTGATATCGACTCGATACTGAATTCAACCCTGCTAGCATTTATTCGGTCCCATTCAAACATTTCAATATTTAGAAAAGAAAATTAATGTTTGAATATTTTACCTTGCCATTTCCCTCCAAAAATGTTTGACCGATTTATTTCTGGTCGTAGAGAAAAAATATAGGCCAAAAACCATCAATAATTTTTAGATGCTAAACGCCTTTACCAGAAGCCATCCCGAACCGCATTTTTTTCTACGTCTAAATAATTGATGCGAAATAAAAAGGCTGCCATTAGATCTGTTATAATGAAGTGGTATGATGCGGTTAACGAATCTCTTACCTTCCTCCTTACACCTGCATAGTATAGTTTGATTCTAATTCGAAAGATGAACAATGGGCAGTAGCGGAGCATAAGATTTTTTCATTGCGCTTTCCCTGAACGAATGTTTGGCCTTTTTCTTTATAGTTAAACGCTTGTCACCCTCAATATAGGCACGCTGCTTACCTGTATGCCAGCTGCGTATTAGAAGCTGTAACGTTCGCCTCATCCTCTTGCAGTTTTTATCGCTATACTGATTATGTAAGGAAAGCTGGTACGTTCATCCAGTGCTCTAATGTTTCGGCGTTGCAGTTGCTCGGAGCCGCCTGTGAATCTATGAGAAGGAATAAGGAGCGAGAGACAAGGGGAGGTTATTCAGGATAATAGAAGAATATAAATTTACTGAACATGAATATAGAAAGATGGCGTATGATTAGAAAGAGTGGATCACGATAAAATGCTCAGACGCTCTTGTGCTACCTTTCTTGATTTCTTCGTGATTATTCTTCTTTTTGTTCTTCTCTGCCAGTATCACGTTATCGAACAATTCCACTGCACCAGTTGCTGTCAAAACCCCGTGTAATGTACAACGGAATCCTTCTTAGTATAATCAGCGCCTAGAAACAAGTGTGCACACGACAAACAGAATCTTGTTCGGGCAGTACATTGAGGATGCGGCCAACTGCATTATTTGTTTCCGGCACTTTCGCAGCCTCTTCAGAGCCGCATGCAGTGTGTGAATCAGCGTTTCGCTTTTGTGAGGCAACTTTTGTATCTTTGAGGGCTTTTTCCAATGAACGTAAGCCGTCAGAGATGAGTTTGGCTCTATCGCCACTCGCAATGAAACGCCATTTCTCTTCACGAAGCGCGGCTGTTTCATCTAAGCATCTTTTGGCACAGCCCCGATGCTCTGGTATTACCTGTGAAACTTCTTGCCTCACTATTCCTTCGATCCTGTCAACTCTTTGCTCGAGTTCTTGTCTCAATGCTTTCTTGCTGCCGTTCACTCCGTGGATAATTTCGTTGAGGCAGTCGCTGTTAGCAGAACTTGAAACAAGCCGCTATCTATAAGGGTCTTCAGTTCAACGACTTGCACTTATAGCAAATGCCGGAAGGATGACGATGACGCCATATCGTCTTCGCTGCGTGGATTTCTTTCACATGGAAATCTACCAGGCGTCGCAAAAGTGGAGCACTCTGAACCCAAGTAAGCAAACACGTCGCTGCAAAGAACCGTGGTCGAGCACCTGGGGCATTGAATGGAGTGGAGCTAACATTCATGCTGGAAGTGCTGGGCGATTTTCGACGCAGCCAGCACAGCATCGTAGTCACTTCCTTCATTCCAGCACTTCATCTGCAAGGAAAACAAAACCGAATATTGACAGTGCCATCGATCTTACCACTACAGGAACTCGGGAACTCTTGGGACATTTTGGGAATCTATACGTAAGATTCTTCATCTTAGAGATTTTTTTTATCGTAATTGTGGAGATAGAAGTTCAGAGCTATTAATGCGAAAGTCTATAAGCCCTCGTGCTGTCGTCGACAAAAGCTGTCCGCGCGAGCGGCGCACCTGATTGGTCGACAGAGAAGTGACATCACAAGCCACCAAATTCAAAGCGACCAACCAGAAGTCTCATCTTGTCCAGCATTCCTGCCATTTGCAATCGCACACTTGAACGCGCGCCAAGGAACGCCACGCGACGGGAGCGAGATACTGCGCCTTACATTTCCTGTAAACCAATTTTAATTATATGTACCACTGCTACGAACGCCGATAAAAGGCAAACAATGACAGACAAATGATAGGATAGGAAGGGTACGCGTTCGTCATATTCTTCTTAAGAGACATCTGAGAGACCCACTAATTTTTTTTTTTGCAAGTTAGTTATCGTTTAAAAACGGGGCTTTAACTTAGACACTGCACCATTCGCTTTCTTGCGGGTTGATTTCGAAACTACATATATTGATCTTTGGAACAAACAAGTCGCAATACTGTTGGCTGTAAATGGTAAAAGTCTGATGTTTTCGAGAATATATTGCAAATTTTAGAATTTCTCTTCGCAGAAATTATGTACTCTCATAGTAAACAACATTGCTCAACTTTAGGACAGCCAACTTTCTGTTGATTGACGTGGACACGTCATAGTTAGTCAATAATCATCTGCATGCTCAGAATCGGGGCTCCCAAAAGAGTCTTTTCCAGTCTTCAGTGGCATCACGACTGAAAAAGCGTTTCCTTTTATTCACATCACCGCTGCCAATCGCAGGGAATGAACAAATCAACTAAGAATTCGCTAGGTAAGGTCAGAGAACAGCAGCATCTTTCCAACAGTCCATAAATTGAAGATCTGCGTTTGTGCGGCTGCATCCATCGAGTTCTGGCGAACCACGGAACTTGCAGTCTATGATTCGGTTTCGTTCACCCACGTGCCACACGCGTGAGCCACTTGGGCATTTTTGTTGCGGGTTTCGGGATAAAAATAGGATGCCTGAACAGAGAAGCCTATGTGAGTTTGAGGTGCTCAACATTACGGGGGACACAATCCCTCCCGAAAGGCATGGGGCCACAGAAAACTCTACTGCTCTCTGATTACAGACAAAGGCAAACAAAGGTAAGTTACAACATTACGACAACTTTACCTGTAAAACTACACTGCGTAGACGTGAAACCTCAATTGTTTCCAATTCGTACAAGCATGCCTTCCGTGGCGTAGTCGGTGTGTCTGGCTCGCAACCCACGGTTCATAGGTATGCCTAAAACTAATAATCTAGAACATTTTTAAAGGAATCAAATTCAGTATAATGGTAAATCGTTTGATCCCTACGATTACTTTTCTTTCGCATTATATATAAGCTGTAAACATACTAATTCACCGAATTAGGTTTTTGAAATTCTCTTCTTAACTTTAGGATTTGATAAATGCTCATTAACCTGCAGTAAAATAAGTGCAGAAGCGAAATTGGTTTGGCATAGCAGCCGTAGAGGTAATTAAAAGATGAAAATTATTTTATAAGCGAACGAACATAAATGATAACAGCTGCTAGTTGACACCTTCAGATGGCGCCACTTCTTATAAGCACATAAAAAGTACATACAAAACTCGTCACTTGTTAAGCGGAGTTTGGTATGATCAAAATGTTCTCCATTGCTTTGATAGATGTAAAATACTCTAGCGGAATTTCTTCTATAGTCTAAACTCCTTACGGGTTACTTCGCCACCCTGCCTCACCCGTGCGGCCTTCACTTCGGCTCAGCACTCGAGCGCACGGCAATTCATTCGACACGCTATCGCGGTCGTCATGCGGCCGTCATGGCTGTGGCATGCTACCCCCCCCCCCCCCTTTTGCTTCTTTATACCTGCCGACTTCGCTATCATTCGTTGTAGGCACAACAGCCATCGTTGGACTTCGCTATCATTCGTTGTAGGCACAACAGCCATCGTTGGACTTCGCTATCATTCGTTGTAGGCACAACAGCCATCGTTGGACTTCGCTATCATTCGTTGTAGGCACAACAGCCATCGTTGGACTTCGCTATCATTCGTTGTAGGCACAACAGCCATCGTTGGACTTCGCTATCATTCGTTGTAGGCACAACAGCCATCGTTGGACTTCGCTATCATTCGTTGTAGGCACAACAGCCATCGTCGGAAAGCTGTTTGAAGCCCCTATCGCGCTGTGCAGAGAGATGCAAGGGCGTAGACTTCCTAACCCCGAAGGAAAGCCTTAAGGACAGAAGGAAAGGGGCGGAAGCTTAAATGTTCTTCCACATATAAGCTCGCTAAACGTTGTGGTTCACGCCACAACCGTAAAACATTTAACGCCAAATATTTCGACCTCATAACTTAAAAGAGCTTCGCTGTAGGCTATTTAGTGGGGCGTTATACAATAAAAACCACCGAAACGGCCGGGCATAGTCAAAAAGGAAACACAGGGTGGTGGTGTCTTCCTTGTATTTGTCTTCTGGCCTCCGTCTTTTCGTTTTCGCTGCTTTTTTTTTATAATTGCTACCTCATGTCAGATAAAAAATATCCGTCGACTTCCACCGGTGTAACCCTCCCAGCTACAACATATCGCGAACATGCCTCAGGCAGACAATAGCTTGTATATTTACAAGTATAATCTTTGCACCGTCGTTCTAAGCCTCTGCGAGCTGGTAGTCGGTAGGTGACATGCTGGGCTCTCGAGCTGTCGCACCCGACGAGAGAGTGACGAGATACAAAAAAAAACTGCAATATATTTTCTATGAGAGCGTGTTTACCCGCAGCCACGAGCGAAACGAGGCGACAAAACACGTCAAGACTGCGCTCACTCTGACGGCGAAAGATAAGTCATATCGAACTGTGCTTCAGCTATAACCAGCCGCTGCAAACATACTGCAACATTATCTCGGCTTCAGCCGGCACTCTGTCGAGCGTTCGGCTTAAAAGTGTAGACGGCGGCGTAGGCTTTCATATAAATACTGTAGTACGCAATTACGACCTTCTAGCTGTTCACTTAAACACTATTTATTATTACTTTGCGAACTAGGTCCGCTTGACACTCGACACAAGCTGGGCTTATTAAGTGAAGGCACAGAACACAGTAAACTCACAGTGCTTCAACAAGGCTTACATAAGTAGGCGTGTGTTTCTATGCATTAGATAATTTTATAAATTCCACCGCGATTACCATGCCGAGACAGTGTGAAGCCATCGGGAGCAAGAAAGCGCTCATCGGGCAGGAAAGGGGCTCATCGCATGCGTTTCAGAAGTACTGGAAAGATAGGGCAAAACGCACTGTGGTCGATGATGACGATTGGCTTTCGTTCGCAGTGCTGTAAATTCATACGATTGATGTTCACAACTCTCATAACACGCAAATAATGCCCATGCCCACTCGCTGAGGTTTCTGCAGGAAACGACAAGCCCCCAGTATGCTTTAACTACATCGCTTGAGGGCCCGATTGCGCCGGATTCTACGTCATCTCCAGCTTTCAGTAATGTCTGCCCTTTTTCCAGTTTCAGTTCTAAAAACGACGGGTTTTGTGAGCGATATTCAGATTACTCGCTTCAGTTACCAAAACCATATTTCGCTTTTAGTGCTTTGTTATGACGCACTAGTAGTAAAAGGTGGTGGTGGTGATTTATTGTATATACAAAAGGAAAGAAAAGATGTTTGCCAGCCCTGGTGTCTGCTATCTGATATCTGAAGCACCTGAACTGGGGCGGCGGAAATAAAGGGATAGCGAGGAAGAGGTAGAGGAAATCAAAGAGGTGATCAATAAGGAGAAAAAAAAGAGTAGGTAAAAATAAAAGAAATATATACACTATGGTACAGTATGGAGTAAGTAGTTCTAGTAAAAGCTCCTGTGCTCCGTTTCTAGAAATCTGTCGCAGCAATAAATAGGTCGTTCGCGCAGGTGACAACAGGCAACTTCCTTTTCGAAATGGCTTCCCTAAAAGGGCTGTTTCTATCTCATACAGGGGTTTCTGAGAAAAGAGGTAAACTGATAAAATATGTCCAAATACATTTCATTTTAATTCAAATCTTTATTTTTATCAGAAACAATGCATCCTGGAAAGGGGCAAAAGGCTAAAAGCTGTCTCGTCAGCTTGACTAACCCATGACCCCCTGTACAATGCAGTCGTGGTTTTATACAGAGTCACAGATACTCAGAAATTATTATATAAACACAGACATGTTCAAAATCACTTTGGAATATTGCTACTATATGTAAGTAGAAAATACACATCACAATACCAACTAAAGATGGAAGTAAACAGATTAGCATAGAACCAAACAAGTAGAATGCATACATGTTGAAAGAAAACCCGTTTGAAAGGAAGCACATATTAAAAGCAAACACATCTACTTATTCAGTCCTTTTCTAGAAAATACATTCGGAATTCATTAACGACATAAGTAGGCACACATTTATGCATATTCAGAATAATAGACATGTCATGCTGCACTGACGGATTTTTGTAATTGTGTCGAAACCTTGGGAGGAACTATAGTTTATCACTGCGTGCAGATTGTGTCTTCTTTTTGAAGATGTTAGATTCGTCAAAAAAAAATTGAAAAGCTGAACAGGAAAAGTAGAAGGAGCTGTGACGACGATACAAATACAAGTATTCAGCTCGAATTATATTGTGGCTTATGAAAGCACTACTCGTGGGAGATAGGTTTTCTAAGTTAGCATTATGGTTACTAGGCTACAGCAGTTAATTAGACGAAGCCAGCAATGCATAATAAATTTGGCTTTTGGCTTGTGTTGGAAGAAGAGGTCGGCAACGAGATAAGGCTCCTGTTACTGTGGTTAGTTTTTTTACAAACGCCTTCTACATGTTCATCCTAAGTTAAAGTGGCCGAAAACGTGACCACGAGAACTTTATGAACATTGACTACTTGAACTTCTTGGCCTTGATATCTGACAGCAAGGCGTGTTTGTATATTGTTTGTACGTGACTACAGTAGAGTCATGGTCAAAAAATAAGATCTCGCCGGTAACTCTGCACGTAAGTACAAGTGGTGAATCTTTCCGTTCATTACAGAACATCGTTGGGAAGGTACTATAGAGAGTAGTTTTGATTTAGACGTGTGTAACTAATTTTAACAGGGTGTGGCCTGTCATCAAACGATCGCTTCCTTGAAAATGTATGATCTTTTGGGCAAAGTTTAGAAACAAAACAAAATGGCCAAGGGGTGTTGCTGAAAGAATTGTTTGCTTATAATCATTTCAGGACGAAGAGCGCTGGCAGCCGACAGGATAAAAAGAAAAGGCACAACATATCACATCAGGCTACAGAACTTTTTTTCCTTTGTTTGCCTGTTATCTGGCAGCGGTGGTGTTCCTATGATGACAAAAAATGACCTTGCTTCGCCTGAATGCGGTTTTGCATCGTATACATTTTTGTTGGCAACGTTGAACGCAAGAAGCTTAAGGATAGTTAATCACGCGCTTATTTATACGTACACTAATTCTTACTGCAGATTCGCATTCGCCGACACGTGCTCACAGCCAGTTTGCAGCTCCGGGGCTTTGAAGGCAGTCATGTCTGTCCTGCCGACAATTTTAGTGAACGGTTAGTCATATTAACTTGAAACAGCTTAGCTTTTCTCTTTAAAGGCATTGCACCTGCTGTTACTTTTGAACCGTTGTTGATACCCTTTTAAAATTTTTTTCGTGGAGTAAATCACACGCTTGATGCAGCCACTGCTTTTAGCCGCGCTTCGGCTGGTTTCTACTGCCATTTTTTTATCAACATTTAAAACGACCCACTTTGCTGTCTAAACTGTTGTAACAAATTCTATGGATCACCGTAAACCTCGCTATCATTATTTTTATTGGTAATTACTTCCACTACCCCTAAAGGCCGTCTTCCGAAGGTATTACCTAGGGGGAGGGGGGCACATGAACACATACGTCAAAAATACAATATAACACTTGAAGAGCTGAAATTCACACGACATAATTGAAGCGCAAAAGAAAAAAATACGACCGATAACAACTGATAGGCTCTACTTTACCGAGAATAGAATTCCTGCGCATTTCTCAACGACTAGGAGCAAAACACCAATGCTCACACTTGACCTATTGTTTTTCAGTGCAATTCATTACACACTTTTATATGCTGTCCCTTTTTTTTCTTTTTTTGTCAAGAATTGCAGGTACCTATAATTGCAGTTAAGTGCAATCATAGACTCCTGAGCACTTTGATCCGACCTGACCGAAATTCGGCAATTGAAATTCTCTGCAGAGTTTTTGCTTAGTAAAACCCCAGTGAATAGTATTCGTTCTATAAGGTTTTTTTTCTTTTTTTTTTTTCATTCGCTTGAGTCTATACACGTGGAAAAGATTGCGCTTTTATTTGTACCTTCGTTTCACCTACCCGCTGTAACGACAATGTGAAGGTAATCAGGCTTGTAAAGTAGCCCTCAAATAAGATAACAGCCAAAAAAAAATTCCTGCGTGATCTACGAACTTTCTTTCACAAAAAAAAAAAGAAAGAAAATGACATCACAGCAAATTATTGAAGCTACATGGGACGTTCCTTCACTATGTGACTGCAAAAAAATTGTAGGTTAGTCGAAATCATAGGTTAGGTGTTGGAATTATCCAACACAGAATCTTTATTGTCATATCTAGCCTCATACACATGACCTCGACATTCGACAGAAAGGCTGTGTAATCACATGCTTCAATCTATATGCACGTTCTGGTCTGCTTCGATGAAATAGTAAATATACAAAATTAGAAGCCTACATAAAAATGTGAGCAGGAATTACCTCGCACTTGTTATCGATGCTCGGCAACAAGTTGTGCGTTCGCTTGGCTGGTCAAGAGAGGTTCTACTTCGAATAACTACAAATGATGCATTTTACATTTCCTAATGCATATTAGGAAATGTAATATATATATATATATATATATATATATATATATATATATATATATATATATATATATATATATATATATGTGTGTGTGTGTGTGTTTTTTGTTTTTGGCCGATTCTCTTATTAACCACTGTGCTCCTGGAAACCTAATGGCGGGCCAGCAGTTCGTTCGTATAGTCATGCAACGCGGCCACGCACCCTCAATGTGGTGTATGTCGGAGCGCCTTTACAATATTCTCGTTATGTGGCGTGTGTGCGGTTGTTTGTTCATCGCGAATCTAAATCGCACAAATTTGAACCAAGCCAGAGTGACCTGAAAGACTCCTTACAACTTGTGCTCCGTGCTCTGTGCATCGGTTCTCTTTTCATTCAGGATTTCTGAGCTTCGCACACAGCCGTTAAGTGAAAGCGGAGCAGACAGTGCTGTTTCCTGCTCCCTCTATGTGTGTATGACAGCCACCATTAGCATGGAAAGCGTCAAAGTGTTTCTTGCCGTCGCCATCAGATCCGGAGCTATCCTCCGGATCCTTCGTAGAGCAGAAACGTTCGAAAAATTGTGAGTTTGCAATGACATGACTGTGACGTGATGTGATGTGGCGTGTCTGTTATGTGACTGTATTAACTTCAACTATCCCTCTCTCACAACTTCTGTATCCACTCATCCCCTTCCCCCTGTGTAGGGTAGCAAACCGGTTGCTTTTACTGGTTAACCTCCCTGCCTTTCCTCCGCATCTTCCTACTCCTCCTCCTAGAAATATTGTTGTACATCCCAGATGTCATTTTGTTAAGAGGAAATACCTCGTAACGCAAGTCCTTAAAGCTTCCCTGTTCATTTCTTTCATCGGGTACCCACTCATGGTCTTTTTTTTTCGAGTCACCGATATCCATATGAGCTTTCACCAAATTACGCAGTACTCGCTTGTGACCGTGGCCATCACATTGTTTATGATTTGCGACTGCGGTAACGAGGTCATGATTCTAGGAGTGATCATCGACCGAAATCGTTTGTGGACTCCCCATATTTCATTCATGAAAAGCAGGCTGACAGCGATTGCTCACGTACTTGCCTTTATCGGGGGAAGTCATGGGGAGCGTCAGTGCTGTCCATGCTCAAGCTATACAATGCATTATTTATGGGTTTCCTTCGATACCGCTTACCTGCACTTGGAAACATCAGAAAAACCAACTTAAGAATTCTACAGAGCGTTCAAGCTCAAGCTCTGCGAACCTGCCTGGGACTGCCGAAATGTGCCTCAACGGCTGCTACCATATTAATTGCATAGGAGCATCCCATAACTACCTACCTAATAGTCGACGCCCTGAGGGCCCATTTCCGATACATCTCCCGGGTTCCCTCTCATCATTTGGCCAGCCTTCCTATTACCAGGCCGAGTACATCGTTTCCAGAAACCGTTGATGCACATCGCGCTATTCTGCCGTCCCAGTTTACACCCGCCTCTAGACCATCATCTCCGCTATGGAGCCTGCATCAACCCCCCGTGCTTCTTTCAATAGGCGGCATCATTAATAAGGTCGAGCTATCGCCGACAGAACTAAAACGAGTCACTCTTGAATACTTTCATGAGCACAACATGCAAATTGTTTACACGTCTACACCTACGGTTCAGTGAATGCCGCGATTTCTTCAGGCTCCATGGCAATCCCCGCAACTACAACAGAAATAAAAATTCGGACAATTCACCGGACTTCTTCGACAACCGCCGAGCTAACCACTCTTCGTGTCGCACGTAGGCATATCAGTCAACAGAGTCCTCAGCGGTGGTCTATTTTCACAGATTCAAAAGCAGACCTGCAAGCCTCAAAAGCGGCTCTTCGCCGTGCAGCCCATGCGCAACTCGTCGCGGAAATACAAGAACTTCGTCACTATGCCGTTAATGAAGGACATGGCCTCATCTACCAATGGCTCCCAGGACACAGCGGCATAGCGGAAAATCTCCGTGCTAGGAGGTCGCGCGAACATCCCCCAAGACGGCGATTGTGTGTTGATCCCCTTTTCCAGGGCAGACGCAGCGGCCAGGATTCGCGCACTTACGCGGGAGCACACGCTCGCCTCGTGGAATTCTGGCGAGTTTGCGAACTGCCGCTTAAAATCCCTGGGCTCTGACCTGAAGTTCAGTCTTCCACCTGGCCTACCCCGGCGTGAAGAAACTTTTCTGTGCCGCCTCTGGGGTGGTGTAGCATGCACAAACTACTATTCTTTTGTGATATGTATGGCAAATAGCCCTGATGTGCAACATGCGGGTGCGAAGAGACTATAGTTCACATTCTTTGTGAGTGCCCCATATACAGTGCGGAAATACAGTGTATCTGCCGTGCGCCAGAGCGTCTAGATGTAGGCCCACTGACTGAAATGAAGATTTTAGGTCACTGGCCGCGGAGACCGTCGACAGCGAACGCTTCCCGGGCACTGCTCCGCTTCATGAAACCCACAGGCCTGATCGATAGGCTGTGATTTTGCTCTTATGTGACGAGATGTGACTGTGATGTGATGTGACATGGCGGGATATGCTTTGATGTGACTATACTGACTTCACCCATCCCTCTCTTACCCACCAATTTTATATCCACTCACCCCCTTCCCTCAGTGCAGGGTAGCAAACTGGTTTCTTTTTTTCGTTAACAAAGCAAAGCGCAAAAAGCCACAAAGGATGAGGAGGGGGATTTGCTGATCTCAGTTAAGAGCTGCTCTGTAGTAGCGCTTGTCCTGTCCCCTCCTCGTCCTTTGTAGTCTTTTGCGCTTTGCTTTGTTGACGATGAACCAACAGGCCCAAACATTTTCCCTTCTGGTTTCTTCTACCGGTAATCTCCCTGCCTTTCCTCCTCATCATCTTCCCTTCTTCCTTCCTATATTTCGATAACAACACTGGGACTGCGGCACTGTTAAACAGTTCGTAGAGTACGGAGCACAGAATACGAATCCAGTACCGCTGGCCTTGCCCTGACTGCTTGCACTTCACAAAGAGCTTCACAAAGAGGTTGCCGAAGCGCCGGCTCGGCGTCAGCGGATCACGGTGCATGCATCCCAATCCAAAACAAAGAGCCGCGTTGAATTAACTTGCTAGAAGCGTCAGCGACATCACTCAGTCGCTGCTATCTCTTCGCAGCGCAACGTTCCTATGGTCCCACGCACTGCCTCCAGCGACATAACTTAATTGCTCTCTTCGCTCCTCCAATGACACCACTGTGCGGCGGCAATTAGAGCGCCGGATCGGTGGCGGTGGATTTCGATATGCGCACCACCCGAGTCGAAACGCCTAGCCGCCGCCGTTCACCACTGTGAACCGCCTGCCTAAATGTCTTCCTCGAATCCTTGGCCTCAATCTATCAAAAAGCTGAAAAATTTAAGCTGCGCTCAAATTTTCCATTAGAGAGTAACGCAATTGTGGGCAACTTTTTGTATACGCACTTTTGCTCTCTCTCTCTCTCTCCCTCTGTCTAAACAGGCTACGTGCCCTTCATCCTTGTACAAAGGGTGTGCTACTTCTGCGTCAGAAATAAACAGAAATGGTTGCGAACAGAGCCTCTTCCCCTAGGCTAAGTACAACGCATGGAAGGACCACCTCTTACCACCTTCGATCCCGAACCACCGAATGGGCACGACACCGTTTAACATTATTCACTTTATTCATGCAAGAAGCTCGAACTTCACTTTAAGCTGGTCATCTTCCACGTAGCCTTCTCGGATTAGATCTTGGAGGGAAAGGAATCCGTCAGACCAATATGCATACAGTGCTTGCCCCTCTTGTGGATTGTCGTTACACAGTAAGAGATGGGAGGGCCGCTCCTGAATCTCTCGTTCTGCTTTTCCCTTTGGATGCACGACACTGAGCTTGATTTTATGCTCGAAAGGCCTGTGAAGGACATCATCCAAATCGCCCTTGTGTAGGTAAAAGTGGGCATGCAGCCGTATACTTCCCGAATAATTGAAGAGATCTACACTTGGTTGTATGCAGTATCCTCGTAAAAACACGCGCTCGCAGTCACAAGACGCGTTACCTGTCTTCCGCGCTAGTTCTACCAGTGGCTCCACACCTTTTACAATAAACTCACACAGCGATGCCTGCAGGTTGTGTGGTTTGACCAATGCCGTGTCAATGCGGCCCTTTGCAGGGGTACTTTCTTCAATTCGTTCTGTGCCTCCTTCGCATCCACTGTCCCACTTTTCCCTGCTAACTTCCGCCAACTCATCTTTCAGCAGTTTTTCGATTTTATATGCACTGTTGGCAGCTATGTTCAAAGTGTCACTGGCTGCAATCATGCGTCCTTTAGTTTCTTCTCTAAATTCCGCTATTTCATCTAAACATTTTTTCACGCAGTCACGAAGCTCGCTTCTTACTTCCATTGCTTCTCGGCTTACTGCGTCTTTCAAGCTGTTAATTCCTTGTCTGAGTTCTTCTCTCAGAGTTTCCTGACAGTTATTCACCTTCTCAACAACTTCGTCCAGTCGGTCTCCATTGGTCACTCTGCAAAGGAGATGTTTCTCATGAAGGGTTTTCTCATCATTCGCTTGTTTATCTGCCAATTGTGTCAGCGACATCATTTCCTTGCAGCTTGAATCCCCTTGGTAATCCGAATAAGATGGCGTCGCAGTAGCGGAGCATTCTGATACAGCTGGTACGGCAGTAGACGAGCACTTAGACAGCAGGTGTGCACACACTTCCGTACACAGAACTGTGGCCGTGCACCTCAGGCAGCTGACGGTGTGGTGCCGACATTCAAGTTGAAAGTGTTGGGCGATTTTCGATGCGGGCAGCACTTCCCGGCAGCCACTTCCCTCGTTCCAGCACTTCACCTGCAGGAATAGAACAAGAGGTGTTTTCAGAGCCACGCTAATTACATTTCCAGGATCTCGGTTACGCTGTGAAACTATTTAGCTCCTTTAGATACATGCGATATACGCTAAAAGCGGCCCTCCATATCGTCCTTTAAACCCATAGACAACTTTGAATTGTTTTACACCAGATAACCACACACTATTTTGCTTGGTGCGTACCACTACAGCATATCCTTTTCTTTTACCGTTTCATCAAAGTGCGCCGTTTACCGGATATTTCTCGCTTCAAGGATACGCGCCGGTCCATTTATTACGGGACCACGCCCAGCTCATAGCTTACGGTGGCTACAAAAGCATGTGTGTCGACCGGCGAAGCATAAAATGTGCTCGCACACATTTCGAACTCATGACGACAAAATGGCTATACCGTTGCGCCACTTCGAAAAGTAATCAATGAAACAGGCTGCATGTTTGTCACAGGAGGTGCTTTTAACATATCAAAATTTCTTTGTTGGTCTGCAGTACAAAGGCTAAGCGTTTGTGTTTTTTTCTTACAGTGTGGGCTCTACTGCTCCACTGCGACCACCACTACATGCTAGATTGCCTAAACATAAAAAGCATATTCTCTCCAAATATTTTTGCGTTTTCAGATCACTTACGTCTCCATTGGCTTGGCCAGTGTTATATGGGCGATTCTTTCTCGCTTCATCTAAGCTCACTCCTGCGATCCAAGCTGGCTTTCACCAGATTATATGTGATAAGCAGGTAAAAAGGCTGCGAACTGCGTCAGCGTGCCGTGGGTTTATGACAAACCTTCATTTCTTTCCCAGCCAAGGCATCGATTCATTAAAAACCAAAAAAGGAAAACGTTCCACGTAATTACCAAGGCAGAAAAGGAACAGGCAGAAGCGATTCTAAGAAAAGCATACAAGACGGCGCTTCACCTCCCAAGGAACACATCCAACGAGAAACTCATGCAACTTGGTGTCAGCAACACCTTTGAAGAATTAAGAGAGAGCCAACTTAAGGCCCAAGAGAAAAGATTGAGCAGTACGAAGACCGGAAGAGCGCTCCTGACAAGACTAGGTCGCAAGCTAGAAGAACCACAGAGCAGCCGAGTGACAGTGCCGGACCTGCTACGAAGAAAGATAAGCACACAACCCATACCCCGAAACATGGATCCAAATCTCCACGCTCGCAGAAGGGCAGCTAGGGCAGAGCATTACGAGAAAAACATGGGATACAGGGAAACACGCAGTCTACACAGACGCCTCTAGATATCCACAAACACACAAAGGAAACACAGTAGCGGTGGTAGTAAACCACGAAGGGGAACACATCGCAAGTGTCACGACCAGGGTGTCTGACATAACAGAAGGAGAAGAGATAGCCGTTGCTCTGGCTGTAAGAGAAGGATATAGGACAAGGAGACCTCTCCACATCCTAACAGACTCACAAGAGGCGTGCCGGAATTACACTAGGGGCAGGATTAGCAGTGCGGCACTCAAGATCCTCAAAGAGGGTGCGCCCTCGGAGGAGACACCAAAGCAAAACATAATCTGGATACCGAGCCACGCGGGAATCAGGGGCAACGAGGGGGCAGACAACCTAGCTCGAGGGATGACCAGCCGAGTGGGAGCGTCGCACACCCCGGAGGACCCCCAGATCAGATGCGGAGAGAGCTATTCAGACCTACTAAACCTATATAAGGGGCTGAGGTTCCACTACCCCCCGCCACACAAACAACTAACCAAGGAAGAAGCCACGGGATGGAGGAGACTACAAACGGACTCCTTCCCAAACCTACACATACTAAACAAGATTTTTCCAACACAATATAGCGCCAGCTGCCCATGGTGCGGATCAAAACCAACACTATATAACATCACGTGGGAATGCGAGAGAAATCATGCATTTCACAAACAGAAAGCACCAAGTGCGGAGCAATGGGAGAGCCGGCTCACCAGCTGCGAGGTAGAGGCTCAGAGGGCACTCATAGCACACGCAAGCGAGGTGGCCCGACTCAGTGGAGCCCTGGACTAGGGGCCCAACCACGGCCAGGGAGGTGACGGACTTCCAGAAGAAGCCTCGACCTCCACCACTAACAAACTTCCAAAAGACAAATAAAGCTTTCAATCAATCAATCAATCCACGAACAAAGCTTGATGAAAAACAAATGCATAACAGGCACAGGCTGCTTGAACGCATGACGGCATTTTTATGTCCCTATTGCCGAAGAGCTCATGTGCCTTCAGGTGTATTCTAAAAGCTGTTTTATAGACTGATCAATTCCGACTCACAAGATCGTACGACTTCACCTTGTAAACACCGTGAGCCTGCACTGCGTCAAATATCCCAAGACATACGCTTACGTTATTGTGTAGATAATCCCTTACGAAAACAGAAGCTACTTCCGTAAAGGTGTTTGAAGTTGCACTCGCGAGCGAGCGGTCGAGAACACGCACCGGGGAAATAATACTGCGCTTATTGCGGCAGGGCTCAAGTGTTATGACCTGCGCCTCCGGAGCTATGATATACCAGAGAACTTCCTAGTTTCCGCTCCACATCTCCTTCTGACAGCATGTTGTTCATCCCTCAGCGGCGCACAACGCCCGTGTTCTAATCCAAGACTCTTTGTACCTCACCTAATTTACTGTTCTACCCAGATATTCACGCAACATTCTATGATGCAGTTTTATTTCTATTCGTAGTGCCATTGCTGACTGTGTCCGCGCGGAAATTGCCTTTGCTCCTCTTTGACGTCTCATTGTGCGCCGTACTTATTCAGTCTGCAAACCTTCTTGTTACCAACGACATGGATATTCCTCCGCTTTCTGATGTGCTCGTTATACTTTCATGTCAGAGCGTCACTCACTTGACTGCTATCTTCATATCTACCGAATTCACAGCCCTCCACTTCTTTTTCGGCTTCCATTCGCTGTTCTCAAGATCAAGGATGGTCAGAGTGCTATCAAAATCTTGGACGAATTTCATATCCATGCGTTCTAATTCGCGATAAGTGCACTGCAACTAATGAAGCACTTGATTCCGCTCATATACACACTCTTCTGGACACCAACACCACTTTCTATTTTAATGTGTTCAACTCTAGCGATGCTGCGACCGCTTCGAAACCTCACGACGTTTTTCAACATGCCATTGTCGCCTTCCTTCCTACACAGCTTCATTTATTCCTTCGAGCTTCCAAAAACAGCCTTAGGAACAATCTGTGGTTCAGTACACCATCGAAATCAGTACAAAGGCACCTTTGCAACACCGCGCTTATTGTGTGTCGTCATCTGAGCGTTAAGTAATTGCTGCTCATGTGGACGACATGCTCCGCGGTGGTGTCACACAGACCTCCTTAGTCTTAGGGGTCTCCGGGTTTGTCGGTGACTAATAAATATCTGTCCTTGCAGTTTTGTACGGAATACCACAGGTTCAGCAAAATCCCTAGAAAGGACGTCTATTCTCTTCCACGTGCCAATGACTCCCTAGACTACCTGCAAGAGGCCAAGTTTTTCTCCCCTTGTATTTCCGCGCAAGGTACTGGTAGGGGTCGATGACTGCCGCTGATCACTCGGAACCTGCCTTAACACCTCGCGGCTTATATGAGTTCAACGTAAGTTCCTTTTACAAACCCTGGCCACTTTCGAACGCCTTATAGACACTACTCCCAGCGGGTTAGAGTGGTAAACCTTTCTTTCCTATCTTGGTGACATCGTAGTCTTTCTACAGACTTCCAGTGTCACATGGTCCCACTGAAGGAGTTCCCCCCTTGTCTCACTGCCGCTGGGATTCAACTGAATTTTAAAGAGTGTCGATTTGCTCACTGAAGGCTCACTATTTTAAGTCATTTCATTTCCAACTAAGGCTTCCTTTCCGACGCCACCAAACTTTCTGCAGCTACCGAATTTTCGCCGCCAACTTCACGGAAGCAGCTCCGCAGCTTCATCGGCATCTGCTCCTAATTCCGCCTCTAGCGTCCGCTTTCTGATCCAGCTACTCGCCAGCAAGCCGCTCCGACTTCTCCGCCTGAAATCCAGTTTGTGATTACGCCTTCGACCCTTTCGCGGCCTTTTGGATTTATCTCCCATCATCGGGCCTTTTGACCCAGCTGCGCCAACTGAGCTCCACACTTACGCCCGCGGTGTGGGAGACGCTCTACACACACACACAATATATATATATATATATATATATATATATATAGAGAGAGAGAGAGAGAGAGAGAGAGCATCTCCCAAACCGCTGGCGTCAGTGTGGATCTCAGTTGGTCATCCCAGTTCTCCAAGCTAACTTGAGTCAAGGGTTAAAAAATGAAACATTTCAGGTCAGCCAGAGAAACCCCTGTATATAGATGCCAGCCATCTGGTGCACTACAGGGAATTTTTGTTTTGCAATTAACAAAATAATATTTTTTAAAAATTTTCTTATCTACTAACTATTGCCTCCAGACAATAAAGAGATTTTCGGAATTGTAGAGCACCTTCAAAATCCCCCATCCCATTTATTGCCGATAAAGAAAGCCTGGCGTGTATAGTTTCTCCAACCTCTGAAGAAAGCCCACGAAATACAAAATAGAACATTGCGCGACTGGCGCATTCGTGCGCCATGATTCTGTTGCTCTCAGCCTAGGTTTCAGTAAACGAAATCAGCTACCGCCTTGGCTCCACGACCCCTTTGCAGCGGCAGGCCAATATGTCAGCCGTGGTTTCTTCATCCGCTTCAGGCAGTCGGCGCACGCGACGGTGCAGCGAGCTCACCGCTTACCGCGCTGGCTGCAATCATCGCCAAAATATCAGCCTGGGACTGGGCAGTCGAGTCTCGGCCACAGTTAATTTCGTTCACTCAAACCACGATTGAGTGAACATTGTTTTTATTCGCGGGCCCTACCGCTTCTTGTACATATTTCTGGAAACTGGAAGACTATATAGATATATATGAATACAGAATTAAAAAGCCATTCCCGAAACAAGTGTTCTTCCAGACTGAATTCAGGTTTACTTCAGGTATTTCGAGATGTTTTTTTTTCGTGTTTACCTGACTGAATGAAAAACAGACCTTTTCAATATGGCTTCAAATGCCAAGTTGTGAATATAAAACTTTCCGAGCAGCCCGAAAAACGTCCGACAAAGGTCTTTCCGATGAAGTGTCATTAGCGGAGCGTTTTCTTTTTTTTTTTTTTATTCCACGAAGCAGAAATCCCGCGAAGTATGGGAAACAACTCGACCGCACGCTAAGCGCTCCCAGTTATCCTGCGATTGCGGCCAATGTCACAGCACTCTAAATTGCGACTTGATATAAACCTGCTGATTTCATCGCCTCTGACCTGCTCGCGACAGATCCTCGCTTAGCTGTTCGTACCGAGATAAGCGTTAGACGTTGCTGGGCGCTTTTCCAGCGCGAAGTAGTACATTCCAGCGTTTTTCCGGCAGCATGTTCCCCTACCTGCGGCACTACACAGGGGAACATATCCTGACGTATAGTCATCCGTTCAAGAATGCCGGAATAATTTGCGTAGTTAACACACTCGTTGAACCCTCAACACAGAGAGCCAATTGGAGCACTCTACAGGCTTTCCTTTTACTTTACTGCTCTTGCGGGTTAGTTGCATCTTTCTAGCTTGTAAGCGTAGCTGCGGCCTTAGTTAAATAACGGCAAAATACTTTTTTTTCTTCGCTGCAACATGAGCCCAATATACGGGCAGCCGATCGACGGATTTATCATCGATGAATGGCAACGCTGCAAGTCGATTAAATATTAACGCTCTGTTATTTGGCCTCCACGCTTACCTCCCGTTTGAGGAGCTCGTCAGAGGGGAACTCCTTGATAAAGATGTTCTCGTCTTCGCATTGTTGACCATCCAGAGGACACACACGGCTGCTGTCAGGTGCGCTCAGCTCATAGCAAGCCTCGCAGAGCGTGTGCCTACAAGGAAGCAGGGCTGTCCTCTTGCGCAACAATCCACAGGCGTTGCACACGCTGTACGGTGGAATTGGCTCAACAAAATGCAGAGGTCTCCAATCCAGTTCAGCGGAAAACCCCACCACGGTATACGACATGCTTGCCGGAGGCATTGCTGACCACGTCCTCGCTCTAGCGGACGATCCGCGGTAACTGACAGTTTCGCCCCTGAACCAGTTTAGTGTGTTGAGCAGCCCTGTCTAGATCACGCCGGCGGTGCTCTGCGGAGCAAGTCGGCGCTATCTTTCATTGGATCTGGGTCTTAGTTATGCATCCCATGCGCATGCGTGGCAAAAAGAGGGGATCGCCTTCTCATCGCTTCTTCGTCCAGCCCCCGCATTGCGGGGTCGTTTGCTGCCGCCAGGGCCACGCTGCCTGCGTTTGTGAGGCTATGACTGTAGCCATGGCATCATCTTGTTGCCGTGTTTCATGAGTGTAACGAAACGGCCAGACATGCAAGCGTGAGTGGTAGCGGCTGATTGCGCGTTTCTGCATACACATCACTCGGCCGCTGCGCTAATGTCCTTCGGCGTGTATCTGCGCTGCGTATTTAGCTGTAAGGGATTACACATTTCGCGCGTGTTCAGAACGGCCGACTTGGCTGACGGCCTGAACCCACAACGTTAATTAAAATGGCATCTGTGAAGCTGTGAACTCAAATGCATTTTCTCTTAAATTACTAATAAAATACCAGACAGTGGTTTCATGAAGCAAAGGCACATTTGTTTAATTTGAGCAATTCGGTGTGTGAGACCAACTGAGAAAAATAAGCGCACAAAGTTTGAAGGAATGGATGAAGAAGCGAAAGGAAAACCATCGAGGAACATCAATATCGCGGAAGAACAAGATATTTATGAAGCGATCAAATATAAAAACATACATTAAGGATAAAACATTCAAGGCAAGAAAATTAATGAATATAGAAGAGGGATAAACCACATGGATAGAACATTCATGAAGAGTCCAGGCGGTGGAATGCATCGTTGCATAGGTCTCATGAGTAAGTTATTGTAGCTAATTTATCACTATACGATCCATCCACTCAGTATGGTATGGCACAGTGTTCGAAGCTGTAGAGAGAAAGACAAGCATCCGCAAAGTTCCCGATGCCTATGAGTCCCCATGCACGCACCACTTACAGACAGTTCTCTGGCAGCCACTCACTCGCATTTGTTGGTCCAAGCGGGTGCAAAATGATTCCTCATCCAGGTACCCATCAAAAGAGTCAACCTACATCGATTGGTTCATTGCTTATTGCTCAAAATGCGTATTTTCGGCGGCGATAGGGGAAGTGATCCCTACATCGCATAGGCGCCGTCCTATTGTGACGGTGCTCACATATCACACATTCTAAATCTAGCTATAGCATTTCCTATGGCAGTCTAGATTTTTTGTGTACCCAGTGATACAGAAGCCTTCAATCTATATTGTGAACTTGTGATTCCCTACTGTAGTGTTCAGCTTTTCTATGGCCACGTGGAACCATTTTCCTATGGTCAGCTAAAGAAAATCCCTTGTATGGTCGACTACAGATATTTGGCCCAAATGTATACAGCCGTTTGCTAAGGCAGTCTTTGCTATAGAATATTTACCCTACTCTATGGACTCCCGCCGGGGTGGCCCAGTGGTTACGGTGCTCGGCTAAGTGTCCAGTGAGTGAGCGAGTGAAAGACTTTATTAAGTATATTTAAGGGAGGGGGATGTGTAGGTGGGGTCCCTAGTCCGGGACTCCAGCGGCTGCCGCTGCTACCCGCGCACATGTCACGAGGGCCCGTTGGGCCTCTAGTTCAGAGCTGGATAGGGCAGCCTCCCACCCCTAAATTGTTCGCACTGCATTCGGATCATCTGGAGGATTGTGTGGGCAGGTCCACACCATGTGGTGCAGGCCTGCCTTTTCCCCGCAATATTTGCATTTGGGGTCGCAGAACCCGGGGTGCATTGTGTTTAAACGGGCTGGTGTGTTATATGTACCTGTCTGTAGGCGTCGCCATCTAACTTCCTCCGCTTTGGAGAGCCCCTTGGCTGGGGGTGAATATTTTCTGCGAGAGAATCTGCAGTGCTGTAATCTCTCCGCATACGTCGCCAGAGGGCCGGGATAGGGCGGTGTGGAGGATGGAGGGGTCGAGTCCCGGGGGAGGAGAGCTCGGGCAGCGGCATGGGCGCACTCGTTCCCTTCCACGCCTTGATGTCCCGGTGTCCAGACGAGGCATTTGTCTTGTTCGGGGTGTCCATAATTTTTCAATATTCTGGCAGCCTGGGGTCATATTCGCCATTTGATGTAGTTGCGGTAGGCAGCCATAGAGTCTGTTATTATATAGGCGCAGGTGGTATGCGTGGCGGCTAAAGCAATGGCCACCTCCTCCGCCATTTCTATATTGTCATCGCAGATGGTGAGGGCATCAACCAGTTGTTGTTGGTGAATCACAACCGCTACCGTGTACGCCGCTTCTGACTTTGCTGCGTCTACGTAGTAGGATTCAGTGTCCGTCCCGTACTTTTCCTGGATGTATTTGGCCCGCGCCTTCCGGTGCCCTGGGTGGAACAGAGGATGCCTATTGCGGGGTAGGGGACTGGCTATGAACGAGTCTGACCACCCGGGCGGTATAGCCTATTTTTGTACGAGACCTTGCGGGCTAGTCACGTTAAGGTCCATAAGAACGGTCTGGCCCGTGCGGGTTGCTGCTAGTTGATTTATCTGGGTGGCGCGTTGGGCGGCAAGGCGTTCTTCGGCTGTATTGTGCACCCCTAATTGCAAAAGACGTTCTGCGGAAGTGCTTTGGGGCAGGCCCAGTGCCTTTTTAACTGCGTTTCGTATAATGAAGTCGATTTGCTTATAGTCTCCCGTTTTGAGATGCAGATACGGTGTCGAATACACAATTCTATTAATGATGAATGCTTGAACCAGGCGCAGGGTGTCTTGTTCGAGCATACCCCTGTCGTTGGTAGTGACCGTGGCTATCATACGCGCAACCTGCAGACTGGTGTTTTTGAGCCGAGTGAGGGCGTACACATTTCTGCCCTTGTCGTTGATGTAAAGCCCTAGAACCCTGATGGTGTCCTTCTGTGGTATTGGGTTTCCATTGAGGTTGACTTCAACAGTGGGTCTGCGTTGGCGGGAGCTGTGTAGTACCAGCAACTCCAACTTTTCGGGGGAGCAAGTAAGGCCGCAGTTAGCGGCATAGGCTTGCACGGTGGTTACGGCCTCTTGAAGGCGGTCTTCGATTTCCGCGGTAGAATAGGCCGGGGTCCAAATAGTGATGTCATCCGCGTAGAAGGCGTACCGTAGATGCGATACCTGATTTAGCTGGGCTGGGATTTTGATTAAAGCAATATTGAAAAGTAAGGGTGATAGAACAGCACCCTGTGGCGTGCCGCGTGTGCCTAGCTGTATTTGGCCGGGTTCTGCCAGTCCGAGGTCGGCGTAGACGGTACGACCGTGAAAGAAATCTTTTACATATGCATAGGTCCTTGCACCACAATTGATGTGGCTCATATTTTCCAAAATAGAGTAGTGCTTTACGTTATCAAACGCCCCCTTGAGGTCAAGAGCGAGAATTGTCCTGAAGAAAGGCTTGTTAGGGGGGTTTATGACTTCTTCCTTAAGATGGAGGAGTATATCTTGGGTGGATAGGCCAGGCCGGAATACGAGCATGGTGTGTGGGTACAAGTCGTTTTCTTCAAGATATCGGGTGAGCCTGATGTGTACCACCTTCTCCATAACGTTCCCTACGCAGGAGGTGAGAGAGATGGGCCGTAGATTGTTAATATTTATGGGTTGCCCGGTTTGGGGATGAAGTGCACCTCCGCAGTCTTCCACTCGTTTGGCAGCCGGCCCATGCGCCAACAGTTGTTAATGTAATTCGCGAGCTGCGTGAGGGCTGCGTCGTGGAGATTGGCAAGGAGTCCCACCGTGATGTTGTCTTTCCCAGGAGCTGTGCCTCTGCGCATGGCTAGGATGGCGGCCTGTATTTCTTTGACGGTGAATTCCACATCTAGTTCCTCGTTTGGCTGCCCATTATAGGCAGGGAGGGGGTCCGTGTCGACTGTGGTGCAGAAGTACTTTTGTTTGATGGTTTGTACGAGATCCCTATTGGAGCCGCGGTAACCGTGTAGAGCCCTAGCAAGGTTCTTGCGTTGGTCGCTTTTGGAGTTGTTGGGCTCAATGAGGCATCTGAGTAAGCTCCAAGTATGTTTCGAACTAAGGTTACCACTCAGGGAACCACATCTTGTCAGCCAATTTGATTGAGCAAGGTTCCATGCATAGTCCTCTGCAGCTTGCGTTAGGGTTGCGATGCGGCGTTTGAGCGTTCTGTTGTGGCGCTGGTGGCGCCAACGTTTCACCAGGCCTCTGCGGGCGTCCCACAGGTTCAGGAGATTGGAGTCAATAGCAGGGCGGTCTAAAGATGTTTTCAGGGTTCGAGTGTACTTAGAGGACAGGTGCCTAAGGTCCGATGCCCAGGAAGCGTAATCAGTGATATCTGGGTGATCAAGGTCAGCTTGCTCTTTTCGAAACGCGGTCCAACCAGTAATTTTGGCAGCACCGCGCATATGTCGATGCGTTTTGCTTGCAAGATGGATGATCAGAATGAAATGGTCACTGCCTAAAGTTTCCAGTGTGTTTTCCCATAGGCAAGCTTTACCGCCGTGGGCTAGTGGGAGATCGGGGCTGGTGTCACGCGTGACACTGTTGCCAAGTCGAGTTGGTTGGGTCGGGCCGTTCAGCATGGTAAGCATAAGGTTTGATATGGTGTCTGCTAGGATTCGGCCTTTCTTGTTTACTTTCGGGTAGCCCCAGGATGGGTGTTGAGCATTTAAATCGCCGAAAATAAGGAGCAGAGCTCCTTGGGTGACAGTGAGTGCCGTTGTGAACACCCTGGCGCAAGGGAATGCAATTTGAGTGGGTTTACTGTAAATGTTGAGAATGTAGGTGCCCGTACCGTTGCGGTGTCTAGGTAGGATTTGTACAAAGTCGTACACTACATCATCTTCTTCATCTAGATCTAAATCAAGTGCAGTATAATCCTTGTGAACCATAATGCAAGTTGCTTGAGTGCGTTGCTGTGTGGAGTAATTAATGAGTTTTGCGGAGTTAACCTCCTGTAAAGCGATGACATCTGGTTGGTTTGGGAGAGAATCAATGTACTGTTGGAGTGAGGCTCTCTTACGGCGGAAGCTGCGGCAGTTCCACTGTAGGACGCTTAAGTTGTGGGTGGTTGCTGTCCTGGCGGTAGGCATGGTACAGGTGAAGAAGATTCTTCGGAAATTGAACGCATAGGTTCGAGGGTGGGTTAGAGGCAGGATTCCAAGTCTTCGTCCGTGACAGCGTGTCGGTGACGGAAGCCTTTCAATCGTGGGGAGGCAGACCGCATGAGTTCCGCCACCTGTTGTTGTAGGCGCGCTATCTTAGCGTCGTGAACTCGTTGGTTTTGAAACATAGGTTCTAGTAAGAGCTTAATTTCTTCCCTCATCTGTGGCACGACTGGTTGCATAGCCTCCTGAATCATCTGCCGCATACTTTGAAAAAGTTCTGTCCTTAGGTTATCTATAGCCTGGGTTGCCCACGTTTTAATTTCGGTATACTGCTCGGGTTCCCCGGTGGCTTCAGATCGGATGGTAGGGGGGTTGGGTGCGAGTGGAGTGGCGCTAGTGTCAGTGGAGGGTAGGGGGTTGGTTTGCGTGGGTGATGTGTTGTTTTGGGGTTGAGATAGGAGCTGTTTTAACCGGCGGTTTTCGGCTTCGAGCGTGTTGAGCTTATCTTGCATTTTGGTTTGTGCCAACAACTGAGGGGAAGTTGTGGCTACCTTAGCCCAGCTCACCTTTTGTGCGGAGCCGTCTCGCTTGTCTTCTCTTTGACTGCCGCCTCCCGCCCGGGTGAAGTGCTGGAACGCCGGGAGTTTGCAGAGCCTCCGCTGGACGACCGCAGGCGCTGATGTTTATGTGGCTCATGGTGCTGCAAGCGTTGTCTATCCCTGGATGAGCGGGTGCTGGTTTGATCGGTGCCAGATCGCTGACCTCGGGGGGTTGGTGCCCGATATTTAAGTTTGCATATGTTTAAGTTGGTGAGGTGATCGCCTCCGCAGGTGAAACAGGTAACTGTGCACTCATGGCCAGAAGATGGGTTCTGAACACCACAGGAGGGGCAGCATGACGCCTCCGGATGAGGACAGACGTCTTGGCGATGGCCTACCTGGCCGCATTTCAGGCACGTCGGTGTGGTTTTCTTGTATAGCCGGACCGGGGTCGCTTGCTGGTAGAAAAAGATGTGTCGGGGTAATTTGTGCCCGTCAAATGTGAGGGCTACCATCACTTTTTTCTCAAGGCGGCGAACGCCGATGACCGCAGCTTGTGGAGAGTAAATGGCTTGCATGATTTCGTCTGCCGTGGTTTCCAAGTCGACAGGAATGACTCCTCTGCATGTCGCATCTTGAGGCTTCAGGTATGCAGTCACTGCGTACAGATTACCTTCGACCCTAATGTGCTTGATGTTCAAGAGCTTGCGGACAGCTTCCTCGTTGCGTGCTCCTATGACGATGAGATTCTGGTTCCATTCGGGCCAGATGCTCAGTAAGCGCGCCTGCGGCTGAATCCGCCTTTGGCGCGAGGATGTGGCGCCATCATGCGGGAGCGGGCGGGAAACACATTGAGCGGCAGTGTAGCAGACGACGCGAAAGCGCACCATACGAAATGGCCCCGCCAACGCTGGTAGAAAGCGAAAGCTTCCCCCCTTTTTTGGCCTCGGAGCGAAAAGTAGTGACAGTGATTGCAGCATATCATGTTCACGCAGTATGGGGGAAGGTAGAGCGTTTTCACAATCCACTTATAACGCACGTACGCATATACTATCTTCGTATTGTAAGACCGTGTAGCGCGGGCCGTGTTCGACATGACAGAATGAGACGCTCTCAGCGTGCAGGTTTTCGGCAGACAGGAGAGCGTGGGGGAACAGAGAGAGAGGGATCTCAAAGGGCAAAGCAGCCAGGGGTTTGTTGATGCTGCAGAGCTAGGTGGAATCGTCTCCTGTGACTTTGAGCTGCGCATATGCGCGGGGTGTCTTGAGTTACCGAGCACAATGCGGTCACCGCAGCGCCGGCATGGTGCAATGGGCGTCGCTTCCTCCTCGCGTCATCTACAACCGTGCAGCTATAGGATTTCATCCACGAAGATCGGCAGAGAGGCACATATACACACCCCGTGAAAAGGGGATTTTCCCGGCCGGAAGGCACACCTGCAGGAAACGCGCGGCATTTTTCTGGCAATGGATGATTCAGAGCTGTAGCCGGTTTCTGGCCTCAGGAGTCAGAACGGATGTGGTCGCAGTGGTGAAAAGGTTCTCGGTGCGCAGAGAATGGTCATTCTGTGTGTGAAAGGATCTCCAATGTTCATTTCTGCCTCCGCCGCGATTTCTGCGGAATCAACAACTTGGTGACACATGTGAATCTCCTACATATCGGATGCGCATCTCGGTCAGGAACCAACCCTGTTCTACGTCCAGAGCGATCCACTCTGCAAGTGAACGAGCATGAACCCTCCAGGAGACTCATTTATTGTGCCGGGCGGTTTCCTTGCTGTTGCAAACGGTTGGACGTAGACGACGATTATTAAGCTCCCTAACGAAGTGCATCTGATTGCGTACACCAAAGGAACAAAATCCGGATGCTCTGGCGTGCACGAAGGCGAGCCTTTAATTTAAAAAAAAATACTGTGCGTTGTGCAACAGTGTCAAGTGCGACATATGCTCCGAGCGGCAAAAACACAGATACTACAGGTATGTATGCATCTAAACGAAATATGCATGATGAAAAGTACCTACTGGAGCTTTCACCCAGGCTGTAGCGCACCAGGGATAGCTGCAATGAGGATTTTTTCGGTGCGTGATTGCTTTAGCTGCGCCGGGGCCTGAAGGCGATGTATTTTGTCCTTTCTTTTCTCTATGTGCGAAAGGGCCAGGTAGCTTAGTTATCACAGGCGGCTCTGTGCGCTAGGCCGTAATATTTAGCATGTTTTATCGTGACTGCCCAACAAGAAAAAAAATACGGCGTTTTAATGCACTGCCGTTCGCGAGCCTCATGACCAGCTCAACCACTCGGCTCGCGAACGGCGGTCCATCACAACAAACGCCTAATTTTTCTTTTCTTTTTAGTCAGGCGGCAGTCGCGATAAAACATGCTAAATATTACGGTCTAGCGCACACAGCCACCTGTGATATCTGCGCTACCCGGCCCCTTCGCACATAAAGAAAACAAACGACAAAATACATCGCCGTCAGACACGCCGAACAAATGCTCATTGCGGCTATCACTGGTGGGTTGCAGGCTTGGTGCAAACTCCGGTAGATACTTTTCATTATGCACATTTCCTTTAGATGCATACATACCTGTAACGAAGTGTTTTTCGCACAGTCGAGAGTACGCAGTAGGTAGCTAAGGTCGGCCATTCACATCTTGACGCTTGGTGGCCCTAATTGTAGCTTCACGTCGTTGTTAGCCGCGGCTCGGCGAAGGAAACCTGAAAAACCGCGTCTTGCATCTTGGCGCGCTTAGAGAGTGGCAACCGTACGCGGCAGATGTGGTTGGCATCGTTTTGCCAAGCCTGTGACGACCACGGTGCTGCCCGGTGCCGCCAGCCCCCGTGCACTGGCGGCGCCGAGAAACGCCGTCAACGCCGCTCAATGTGTTTCCATCGGTCGCCACTACTACTTCGCGCATGCGCAGAAAACGCGCAAAAGGCGGATTCCAGTAGCTTCATGAAGCGCGTGGCTGATTTTTCCGCTGTTCTTGAATTGGCTTAGATCGAGGGTATCCTTGGGTTTTATAATTACGACCGCTTCGTTCTTGCTGATCTCTGCCTGTGTTGAAGGACGCCAGCGGGGCAGCCGCGTCCGTGGTGAACTGTCTGTCGTTGCAGAGCCGGACGCTTCCTGACCTTTTGGCGCTGCGACGTGGCGTTGGCTGGAACGCACTTGGGTCCATATCTCTTTCTGCCTTTCGAGTAGCGTCTCCGTGTAGGCGGTAAATTTTGGAGAATCGCTCACCTGGATTGTGGAAGTTTGCATTGCGTCGGGGTCGTATCCCATGACGGTAGCCATCCTGATGTAGCATACGCCTGGATCTGGGGCCGAAGCCCGCGCTCAGGCAGTTAGGCCTAGCTGCAGGCCACTGCTGAGTTTCGGGGTTCAGAATTTACGGGAAGCGAGCCCACCTGATCAGGAAGGTAGTCGTGGCGTCCCAGAAGTGTCGGCAGTTTCTCAGGTGCACGTTGCGACAATGCAATGCTCGTAGACGGCCACCAAGGCATAGATTGAGCAGAGCCTACTGGGCGTGCATCCGCAGGGCGAGTCTTCACTCCTAAGTGTCCAAGGATGCGGGATCGAATCCTGGCCCTGGCGGCCGCTTTTCGGTTGAGGCGAAAAGCTAGGCGCCCTTAAGCTGCTAAAGAACCCCAGGTGCTAAAAATTTCCAGCGCCCTCCACTACGGCGTCCCTCATAGCCAGAGTCGCTTTGGGACGTTAAACTCAAAACCAGAACCTACTCTATGAACTTTGGATGCCTATGTACTGCAGTCTCTAGCACTTTCAGTTGTCAGGTATAACATTATCTTATGGTCAGCTAAAGAAAATTTATAGTATGATAGGTTATAGATACCTGGACCAAATATCTATAACAGTTCCTACGACAATGTATAGGTTTTGTGCTAAAGGAGAGTTAACATTTCCTACGTGCAGTGTTTGTCAAAAATATACGACCCAAGAGGTTTTTTTTCTATGCCCTGTAGCGCGGCACGTTCCACATCGCCAGTGTTCGAAATCTTACCGATGACACATCTCGTCTCCACTCTTCTCTTACTTGCCTATACATTCTGTAATGAGGCGGTTAAAGTAGTTTGTACACCAATATATTTATCTTATCGTTGCTGCTACGAAGGTCAGCGTTCTACAGAGACAGCTCGAGCTTTCTCCGCTTTGTCTTCACAAATTCATCGTCTTCGGCGACGTCTCAGTCTTCCTCTTCTTGCTGCTTTTTCACAGGTCAAGTATCTCTCTTTCAATACTCCCCTGTAGAAAGACGCTATCCTGGCGGATTAAGCCAGGCCATGATGGCAGGGTCATAGTACGATTTGAGGCGGTCAATGTGGACAATTTCACGTTCTCGGCGGTGGTGATCTGTTGACGGCGGGAGGAGCTCGATATGGTAATTAACCGGAAATTTTTTTTTTACGCGCACCATAGGGTCCCTGCTATCGACTCAAAAGCTTCGGCAACTGTCCTGAGATAGAAAGGGCACCCATAGCCACACCAACGAGTCGGGACTATAAGCAGGTGTCAGACTTGTGGAACCGGCGAGGTTGTTTTTCTGGTGGCACTGGCTTAGAGTTGTGATTTTACGTGCGATCTGACGACACTTTTCGTCACAGGCAACGGCTTAAGAAATATTTGTCAATTCGGAGATGTCAGGATGGTAAGGCGTCCATTGTGCAAGAAGGTTCCCGGCCATACAGAAGAAAATAAGGCAAGAAACCGGTATTCGCTTGAGTAGCAGAATTGTAGGCGTAGGCTATAAATGGTAGCACATGGTCCCAACTGGAGTCGGTGGAAGAAACATACATAGCCATCATGTCTCCGAGGGTCGGATTAAATCGCTCGGCCATTCCATTTGTCTGGGGACGGTAGGAAGACGTCTTACGATGAACAACATTGCACTCCTAGAGAAGGGTTTCTATGACATCAGACAAACATGCGTGACCATGATCACTCAGCAATTACTGCGGCGCACCGTGACGCAGGATGCGGCTCTCAATGATGAATCCAGCGCTGTCAAAGGCTATGGCAGCTGGTAAAGCAGCCGTTTCAGCATATCTGGCGAGGTGGTCGATGGCAACAGTTATCCACCAGTTGCCAGCGGAAAAGCAGGGAAGAGGCCCATAAAGGTCGTTTCCAACACGTGCGAATAACATGCGTGGACACGTTATAGGCTGCAGGGGAGCTGGAGGGTGCGGTGCATTACTGCGCCACTGACAGTTGATACAAGAGCGAGCATACTGGCGAACAAAATGATACATGCCCTGCCAGTAATCACGATATAGGCGAGTAAATGTTTTCAGGAATCCAGCATGTGCGCACTGTGGATCATCGTGATAGCTAGTGCAAACGACCAAGCGGAGATGTGGGGGAATAACGAGCAGCCATTTTCAGCCATCAGGGAGGTAATTTCGGTGGTAAAGCAGATTGTAACGTTTAGTAAAGTGATGGGCTTCACTTCGGAGAACTACAGAAAGGAGGCACTTTGACTTGTTGGCCAGAACGTTCGTGATTGAAGCAATCCAGGGATCCTTGCGCTGCTCACATGCCATATCCATGATTTCAAGGGTGCAAAGCGTGAGGCCGGTTACAGAGTGTGGTTCAAGGTCAGAGGTAACAGGGGAGCAGGATATAGCGTCTGCGTCGGAGTGCTTGCGACTACAGCGATAAAGGACACGAATGTCATAGTCTTGTAAACGCAGATCCCAGCGGGCGAGGCGGCTGGAAGGATTTTTGAGGGACGACAGTCAGCTCAGAGCATGGTAATGTTATGACATCGAATGGCAGACCATATAAGTAAAAGCGAACCTTAGTGATGGCCGAAACAACCGCGACATTCTTTTTCTGTTACTGTATAGTTGGTCTCTGCTTTGGTCAGGGCCCAACTGACGTAAGAAGCGACGTATACTCAGGGAAACCAGGATTACGCTGAGTGAGAACGGCACCGATACCGATGCCGCTGGCAACCGTGGGAAGTTCAGTAGGAGCGAAGGGGTCGAAATGGCGTAATGTCGGTGAGGAAGTCCGAAGTCGGCGCAGCGAAGTGAAAGTATTACCAAATTCAGGCGATCTGGCAGACAAGTCGGGGCTCCCAGCAAGAAGCTGGGTAAGGGGGCAATAATTTCGGCAAAATTTCTGACGAGGCGGCAGAAATACGAGCAAAGCCATACAAAGCTGCGCAGTTCTTTCAATGAGGTGGGCCAGGGAAATTGCGCCATTGCACGAAGCTTGGCTGAATCCGACAGGACTCCGTCCATGGACACGACGTGACCGTGTATGATCAGCTGTCGAGCACCAAACCGGCACTTCAAATTTAGCTGCAAGCCTGCGTCGCTCAGATGTCGAAGAACACTCTCGAGGCGAAGAAGAAGAGCTGCTTAGCCCTTCAAGAAGATGACATCATCATCTATGTAGCAGAGACATATCTGCCGTTTCAGCCCGCGGACGATGTTGGTCATCATGCGCTCAAATGTGGCTGGAGCGCTGCACAAACCGAAAGGCATGACTTAAAATTCATATATATGCTCTCAGGCATTATCAATGCGGTTTTCTGGTGGTCGGCTTCAACCATTGACACCTGCCAATAGCCAGAGCGGAGGCCAAGCGAAGAAAAGTATTTAGCTTCCTGCGCACAGTCCGTCATCGATGCGAGGGAGGGGATAAACGACCTTCCGAGTAATTTTGTTGAGCCGATGGTAGTCGACGCAGAACTTTACTAGCATTACGGTTGATGCCCACAGGCTGTGAGAAGGCTGGATCACTCCGCGTTCGAGCATGTCACTCACTTGGTCATCGATGACGCGGAGTTCAGCGACTGGGACTTGGTAGGAGCGCTGACGCAGTGCTACATGGAGGTCGGTGTCGATATGATGTCGAACCGCTGTTGTTCGCCCCAAGAAGTTTGGTGAGAGTCGAAGGAGGCGCTGAATCGTTGAAATAGGGTGACGCGAGCTTCCGATATGAACAAAAGAAAGCCGGTGGCATTGTGAGTGAAAACCCTAACTTTTTTCCTCGCAGGTGCCAGTTGGTAGATGTCACTGGCGAATACTGATTGGTCGGTGGGCTGTGTACTGTCACAAACCAAATGAAACGACAGGTGCTGCCAACTCGTGCTTCTCCTCCGAGATGAACTGGACCGATGAAGATCGAACTTTCTAGGATTATTAGTCAGGGAGTAAGAAACGCTGCTTATTCGGAAAACTTAAGCAACGTGCGCCGGATACAGACAGCCTGTTATTCTCGTAGTCTGCAGTTTGCCAACAACCTCTTCAGATCAGTAATTCTTACATCTAAAGTTGAAAATATGAAAAGATGAAAATTCAACACCAAATACTATGTTAAACCTTACTTCGTGTCTGCCTTCGCGTACCATAGCTTTGCCTTTACAAACGCACGCACGCACGCACTTACAGCACTGCTTACAGTCAACAGTACTATGCAGCTAATACAATAAAATCAATGTTGCAATGAAAGTAAATAAATGTCAGAACCGGACCGAAGGTAGCCGTAGAAACATGTTTTCAAGCATTATTTCTTTGGGCTCACCACGAAATTTTATTTCATGGGAGAAAGCTTTCGAACACTATCCTAACATGCATTAGTGGCTAACCAGTAGAATACCCTAGTTATAGGACTCCCTTTGTTTTTAATTCAGTTGTGTTTCAGAAGCATCAACTTCTAACTTGAAAAAGGTAGATATACAGGAGGAGGTCCCAAGGCATCAAACAAAACATTTTGTAATATACAAGTACGCATAACTGGAATATACGCAGAAATCTAAAAAGGGGCAGCTGGAGCGCAAAAGAAAAATGTTGCATAAAAATGGATTTAAGAATGATACCTAGCTGGGTAGTATGAGCTCCCGGTACATTTTGTACAAGCGCGCTCAAAACATTTATGTGCTAAAACAACGGGAGAAAAGCACTGCGTGTGGGATGACATGAGGAAATGTTTTTTTTTTTTTTTTTTGGGGGGGGGGGCAGAAAATTGAGGTTTACATTCTATGCCTTCGGGTAATGAATTCCACAATGCTATGGTAGACACTGTAGACGTTGCTTACCGTTATTGGTTTTAACTTTCGACTAAGCAAGCTTCTTACAACAAGAAAAGGTGTATAGTGTATTTGACGGCGTAAATAAAGGAGGAAAAAGGTTGCAAAGATACATTTCTGTAAAAAACATCGAAAAAAAAACATCCATACAGTAAACACGCATGGATGAAAGTGGAAGCACACCACGTTCTTTGAAAAAGGCGGCGTGGGTGACTGGCGGGAAAAAAATGTCATGATGTGCAATGTGCTTCCTTTCCGATATTAAACAGTGACGAAAGGTGACTACAGTATGAGCTGCCCCAAGATGCAATCCAGTAGTTGATATATCTATGAGTAAAAGCATAATGCAGAGTTAACAACGTTTGAGTGCTGAAATAGAATACAGTTTTGAGTAGAGCTTTTCTGCTGCAAGGAACCTCTCTGCATGAATCAGTTATGTGGTAAATGGATTATCAGTGCCGACAACAATGGCGAAAAAAACTCACTTGATCGCGACATGAGGTAGTTTAAGAGACAATATACAAGCATAGATAAGGCTTATGACGATTGAAAAAAAAAATGAAAACGTGCCTTATTATCGTTAATGGTCAAACAATTACTGCGGAACCAGTTTTCCAAGGATTCGAGATCAGTTTAGGGGATATAAGTAAATACATGGATGTCAGAGTACGGCGTCAAAATTGTTTGTCATGAGCATATAAAGGCCTAGTGGCATACACAAGGCATGAAAGCAGTTTATTGCAATAGATTAGTAAAGGTAAAAGCAACATGTTGGATACGGAGGTAATGGTGAGAGAAAAAGATCGATAGTTGGTAATGAAGTAATTTGTGACCTATTTTCTAGATGAATATCAGTTATCACGCCCGTAACTTTACTAATAAGCAATTAGGTCTGTAAATGAATGTCACCTCTCGAAGGCTGATTTAAGGTGGCCTTTGAACACCACCTCAAGCAGCGAAGATGACGCATATGATGACAGCAACGAGCAGGACTAGCCATAAATCTTTGCTAAGAAGAAAGTAGGCTTTTTGGAAGAAACGCTGGAACTGCCAGTTCTAGAAGTACCTCTCATCCCTCTCTCTTATCATCCTTGCGCAGCCATTCTCATCAGCCTCGGTCCTTTCTTGCTCTTCTCTGGCCCTTGGACTCATTGCGGGTGCCTGTGTAGCCATAGTCAACGTAGACCCTCTTCGACACCAGTTTGGACATAAGGACATCAACATGGGAAGGTGCACACAGATTGGTGACATCCAACTTCCGAATTCATAATGTCATCCCACCTAAAACAATTGATGAGATCATTACAGAGGATGAAAGAAATACGGTCCCTGAGAATGTTTGTTTCAAATATACAGTTCAGCGCAAAGTGCGTACACAGTAGGGTGGTCGTACAAAAACGTTCCTGACTTATACTCAAAAACAGACTTCCAAGAAGCGTTATGGTGGTATAAATTGTTACGGCATTAAAGAAGTTTACAAAGCTCCGCAGTGATTCCCAACATGCTGTCAGCTGTGCAAAGAGCATGACCTCTGGCGTGTAATGCAGCTGAAAGACTTTAATAATGAAATTCTTTGGCGCTGAATGCACGCAGGAATGCTGCAAGCTTAAGAGTACTATGAACGATAGATAAATAGCCAAATCGGTAATAAAGGCACCAGTATAAGGTGACAATCAGAAATATTATATCTATTACTTGAAGCATATCGCTTGAGGCTAAACGCGTACAATTTTGCAATTTTCAATTTAACAGCTTCGTGCGGTGCATTTGTAGGTACTGCAGTCATGCAGCCGTCTACAAGACTCTCTTCTTTTGCTATCTTTAGCCACAGAAAACAGCATGAGTTCTTTTTAAAGGACAAAGAGGACATGAATTTTCAGTTTCATGACGGTAGTTAAGCACATTTTCCAGCGGCTCATTGCTTAATACCAAAGAAATAATATTTATCCGGAACTCAGGATATATATTGCTCAGGCGTGAGGTCGTCACACGATTGAGAACGGTTATTGCTGGCCACATTTGGTAGCGATTCCTTGCGACTAAGTACATCGCTGTGACGTCATATACAATCACCAGCAATCCCTAGCACAATCCCTTGCAAAGGCGGCAATCTTTTATTCAGTACAATATTTATAATTGTCGATGATGCAAAGTTAAGCATATTATCAGAAACAAAAATAAGGAGGTCGCCTATGCTTCGCCTTTAGAGCAGATACGATAGCAAGTGCACTCATTGCCTCACTAATAATGCTCGCACCTCGGCATCCCGCCTTCGCTTAAACCATCCAGCTTCCTCGTACCGAACATTCTTTTCCGCCTTCTCAGCACCCATCTTACGTAATCTCCCTAGTCAATGACTACTACCATCCCGAGAAGACACATCTTAAAACGAAGTCCTCACATCCTCACACGTATACAGCATAATGTCAGAAGACGCTGCCGCATTAGTACCAGCTAAAGGTTGAATCACACGTGTCCAAACTCAGTGACACACACACTATATTATTAGTCTAAACCACGCTGCTTTCATTCACTACTCAGCAATCACTACTTGCTAAACAATAGTCAGTCAATCACACCATTACCCACTGCACTCAATCAACCAACGCTACATATATCATATACACTCTATACAAGGTATCCATCATTTCTCCACACACTTTTAGTCCTTGCTGAAGCGCCATGTTGGCAAAGACGAATCAGAAATTGCGTTCCGCTGAGCGCCGCACGCCTTCCGCCGGCGCCACCCAAATATTTCCGCCTTTTTTCACTCTGCCTTGAAAGCACCTTCTTAAACTGCGGTAAAACAATGGCTTTTCGGTTCAACGAACCCAGTACGCTTTGCGTAATACAGGTTGCTTCATGTACTTCAGGTCATTTTTCTTGAGAACTTTGTATAGTAGCGCTTCCAAAGTGGAACACTTGCACTGTGATTAGTAGGTTGACATCTTCGTTCTTTAGCGCCTCTGCGATGATGCAGCCTTTAATTCCTGCGAAGAAACAGCCTCATAAACAATTTAGACCAACAGTCGGTGACATATTGCCATTTGTCAAAGTTTTAGCACATGCAAGAAAGCTCTGTAGTTTCACAATCTAGTAAGCATTTAGTATATTTAGGGTTTGCATTCTCGCATGTTCCCTATCAGTGCACTCTCAGAAACCATATCACAGACACAAATGGACCCGTTATTAGCATAATATAACCTCTCCGCTGTCCACGACTCATTGCAAAAGCAGTTACAAATGTCCTTTCTGCATGTGTGCAGCGCAAGCCCAGGAGCCCGAGAGTTTGGATATATCACTTTTTGCCAAGCTATGCATGGTTGCCTACTTGCTGCAAATACAGCACAAACAAGGCATACTCTCCGGCCTTTTCATACATGAACTCTACATTTTCTAATTTTTAGCGCCGTGTGTAATATTCTCACATCATTAAATAAATAGCGACACAACTTTATTTATTTAAAACTTCACGTGCTATTAGCAATAGAATTTCTCAGACAATAAGATAGCACATAACATCACTAAGTTTACTTAATTCCGCGTTCAACGTAAAACTCACCGACAGCACGCGCACATTTTTTTCCTGTACGGTTTTGTGTATGCTCGACTTTTATGGGCTTCATTATGCCTACATTCAAGATGTAGTTTTTTAAATGCAGGCGCTGTGAAATTATCTGCGCAAATTTTTCAGTTGACCACTTTAACCCTCAATATAAACGCTTAGAGAAAATCATAAAGCATTTTGAAATATTTTCCACTCTCCTAAGGCAGCGCGCGTCACCATAGGACAATTATGGTCTCAGTACAATCCAGCAAAGTAGAGCGCCCACGGTGCAATTTTCTCATTGCGTACTAAGCTTGAAATCGGGTGGCGGCAGCTGAACAGGGTAACAGCTCTCGTGGTAAAAACAAAGTCTGCGAATCACACATGAACGAGGAATGTTTGTACGTACTCTCACTTCCTCACGAAGGTCCTCCAAGGCATCGCCCATGTTCCCTCGCAGGTACTCTTCTGCTTTCTACAGTGAAACAAGACCATTTGGCATCAAGATCGCTTGCTATGTTTCTGTCCTCAGTTCAGTTCAGTCGTTCAGTCGTGTACGACTCTTCGTGACCCTATGGACCATATCACGCCACGCTTTCCGGTCTCTCACTATCTTCCTAACATCACATAACTTCATCTGCAGCGCCTCGAGGATGCCATCTAACCATTGCGTTCGCTGCCTACCCCTTCTCCGGCTACCCTCAACCTTTCCCAACATCAAATCTTTCTCCAGCGACTCCTCTCTTCTCATCAGATGACCAAAGTAGCTGAGCTTTAACTTTAAAATTTGACCCTCCATTGAGCAGTCAGGGTTTATGGTCGACAATATCGACTGATTTGATCTTCTGGCCGTCCAAGGAACTCTCAAGAGTCTCCGCCAGCACCACAATTCAAACGCGTCAATTCTTCGGCGGTCAGCCTTCTTCACAGTCCAACTCTCGCATCCATACATCACAACTGGAAAGACCATAGCACGAGTTATACGGATCTTGGTTGGCAGTGTAATGTATCTGCTCTTTACTAGGCGGTCAAGGCTAACCATCGCTCTCTACATATATATATATATATATATATATATATATATATATATATATATATATATATATATATATATATATATATATATATATATATGTTTCTGTCCTACGCCGCAATAATTGCATTCTAAGCACTGTTTGACGCTGGTAGAGTACTGAGAGGGATTACATTAACAATTGCAAACTTCAATGAACATGAGTTCAGGGTTCAAGCACAGTCTCTTAGAATCACTACTAGGTTAAAAAAATAAACAGATAGCCTAAGGTGTTCTGTAGCCCTCCACTATAGCAATCTTCATTGCCCAAGACGCTTTGGGAGATTCAACTTCATACTTCAATAGCCTATATCTTGCTTTTCACGACACACCTAAGCATACGCCAAAGCCATTGCACTGGAGTACAAAGCTGTTCTCACTGACCACCTGTTCGCATTGTTTCACGACTGGTGGAGTCAGCTACCCCGACAATATCATTTTCTCAACTCCCAAAGCGAAGACGTTTAATTCCTCACTGTACCAGCTTCGTTCCACCATAAACCTAATCATTTACCTAAATTCGTTTATTACTTGTCCAACTGGATGATCTTAGCACTACGTTGGTAAAGATTTTTTTTCTTCTCAATCCACCACCCCGACTATGCAACATGCCTTAGCTAAATACAGGAAATACAAAATTAGTAACAACCCCACTAGGTCCTTTTGCTTTCAACAATTCCTGTTTGTTTGCGTTTTACAAGCGCCGATCACCTTAAACGAGCAGTAGAAGCAAGGACTGTACGTGAAACGTAGACATCGGCAGATTTAATAGCTTGCCAATAGTATACCAAGATGGCCTGAAATAACCATCAGCCCCCAACTAGTGCATTATTCTTCCTCTTTCTGGAGCCAAAGCTTTTTCAGGTGACTAATTTATGCCTACTAATGACCTTCAAATCTTTCCATTAAAATTCACAAGTGATTGTCGATCCTTCCTACTAAACAGCACACAATGGCGCGCTTTTTATTTCGATTTCGTTTTTAACACTACCGTTGTACACGTCTTGGCATAATGAAGTCATTAAAGAATGTTTACATGCAGGTATGGTTTAGCTTACCTGATGTACTTCTAAATCAGACACTCTTTTCTTCAAGGCAGCATTTTCCTCCTTCATTTCGTAGACGAGAAAAAAACAAAGTATTTAGATTAAAAAAATGTTCACCTGGAAATTACGTATGTATCAGCAGCGCGAACACAATCAGAGGAAAAGAAGAATAAGATAGGACAGAGCGCTGAACTTGCAACTTTATTAGAGGAAACTGAAACCCGCACCTATATGCACACCGAGAAGACACCCACCAGGGGGAATTATCACGGCGACGTGACCGTCAGGGCGCACGAGTGAACTGATAGAAACACACGTGTCCGGGACATCAAAAGATTACACGAGGAGCATCATGATGCTCCTCGTGTAATCTTTTGATGTCCCGGACACGTGTGTTTCTATCAGTTCACTCGTGCGCCCTGACGGTCACGTCGCCGTGATAATTCCCCCTGGTGGGTGTCTTCTCGGTGTGCATATAGGTGCGGGTTTCAGTTTCCTCTATGCTCCTCGTGTAATCTTTTGATGTCCCGGACACGTGTGTTTCTATCAGTTCACTCGTGCGCCCTGACGGTCACGTCGCCGTGATAATTCCCCCTGGTGGGTGTCTTCTCGGTGTGCATATAGGTGCGGGTTTCAGTTTCCTCTAATAAAGTTGCAAGTTCAGCGCTCTGTCCTATCTTATTCTTCTTTTCCTCTGATTGTGTTCGCGCTGCTGATACATATGGATCGTTACCAACTAGCCCGACAGATCGTGTTATAGAAATTACGCTCGGTTGAGAAAACTTAAAAAGAGTGGCCTCCCTTTACTTATAAAAGCTAGTGTGTTATTGGTCACCTAACATAGGCTCAGGTGTGAATTTGAGCGCCTTCTCAGAAATTCATAAACAGAAGTACACTCCTGGTTTGGCGGTGAAACCGCACAAAATTCGCCTTTAGTCAAAATCAAATTTTAATGAGTACTGCGGTGACAGTTTTATCCTATCGAAGTATTTTCAGAACGTTGGCAATATGGATCTTTTTTGCTTACCTGTAGATCTCGTAAGTCACCGATTCGTTCTTTGAGGGTGGCATTTTCTTTTGTCAACTCCTAGAAGGAAAGAAAAACTCTTTCTAGTCAACGTCTTCTAAGGTTACCAGTATATATCGCGTGTTTCAGCGAACAGCTGCATTAATTCCTTACAATAGTGACATAACAATGAACAGAAAATATTTCCAGGAACAAACTATCTGCTGCAGGGGCGCGATTAGCTGCAGAACGAATTATACAGGTTATTAACTAACATCAACGAATGAACTTTTGTACTTGAAAAATATGGCTGGTTAGTACCACTGAGGAGTTCGAAGTCTGGGACAAGATGCTATAAGTTTTTGAAACGAAGAAAGTCTCCTTTTTAAAAGCGTTATAGCGCAACAAAATCCAACAAAAAATACTATCAGTCTTATCTAACTATCCTTTAATGTTCACGTGAATTCCAACTGTGTCATGTCATCAGTATTAGTTTATTGTCTTATCTCGTTACAAACTACTAGACTGTGACTTACTATCACTGTCTTATCAGTAGCTACTTATCAGACCTTCCGACGACATATGATTACCAATAATGTTGACCTAATTCCTCCTTGGGGAACATTATGAGTCTTATCTAAGTATTCTATCTCAATATCATTAATAATCCTCTGTTAATTATCTGGCTATCATTAGCTTCGTTACCTCCTGTAAAAATCTCGTGGTCGCAAACTTAAGTCCTACCACCATGAGTCAAGAAATGCTTTCTCATTACTAACACTGCAGTATCCTTGGCAGGCCAATTTTTATTCCAGCTCAAACTAAGTTTAGAGTGCTCGGACGTCGTCCAAGCACACCATTATGCAATTATATAGGTGCACCTTGTAGGACACAATAATGATATAAATTTCCCCGTTTAAAAACTAAGGTATTATTAATATTTCTAGTCCAGTAGGTGCGATTACTTATGTGCATATGTTTGGCGAGCTTGTTTTGTGTCGTACAGGGAGGAATATTTTTTTTTTTTTTTTTTTTTTGCCAAGCCAGGGACCCCCGTCTTAAGTTGGCAGGCCTCTCTTACCTTGATTTCAGTTTGTTGACGGCAGAAGGCATCCGCAATAATATTGCAGTGAGAGACTTCTGAAACATGCTCTGCCATCGCAGATCGTGGCCCCTAGAATGCATTTATATCGCCTTTAGGATCGGTACTGATGTTTCTGAACATGCGCAAAATTTAGAGTTCTCCGCAGCTCTTTGTCACACTATTTGCGAAACACACGATAATAGATGTGCAGCTCCCCAAATGGACAAAACTAGTGGCGCCCTCTGTAAAAGTGGTTACCTAAAGATTTCGCGCTTATAAACAGCACACATAGGGTGCCCACCGTAATCCTCCTGAGCCTATCATATTTTTACACGCCCGCGGAGTGGACAGCGTAGCTATTCGACAAAGTTAATTATCGTGCTGTAAAGACACTACAACAGAAGGCTGAGATATCCCTGCACTTAACAGGTTAAGGTTCAGAGTCGTTTTACACTGATTCAGTGAACCAGTCACAGATGATTCCGGGTATTATTCTGCATCGACGTTCTCGCTTTGTGGCTTCTTGAACGTACAAAGATTATTTCCTTGATGAGGCAGTCGAAATAAGCAATTACTGTCAATCCATTGCGCAAGGTGTCGATGAGGGTTACAGCTTTTGGTATAGCCCGGAATCCCTGCCATGTCACTGGCAATTACAGTATTCCACGCGCAGCAATCATTACAATCCAATATGTGGCCATAACGAATGATTATTTAACACATGTCATCCCAAATAACATCTGCAAAATCCTGGGGCAAGACAGCGCGAGCAGGTGCGTCTGTCGCCCGTGTAGTACGTACAATGCATGTGACGCAGTGTATGGGGAGGAGATATTACTACTTAGGTGCGCCCTAAATAATTAGCTCACACGCGAACAATTTCAGATGCGTGAAAGGTTCTTTAATTCATTGCGTTGTGTAGGAAACCTATTAAGTAATTCATCTGCCTTCCTTCGTGTCCCCTTACGCAGGTGACACTTTTTCTTAGGTGAGCAGTAAGTTTTCTCGCAATATTGTTGCCATTCGATTACTTTTAGGCGATTCTTAATTTACAATACACACTTCTTTGGATTATCGTAGGTGCTATAGTAGGTTGTCTAGCGAGAGGCTTTCATAGCAGGTAGAAGCCAGACAATTTGATATCCAAACAAAGCCAAAACCTCGTTGAAACAAAGTTAAGAAACACTGCGCCAAGCTGGCCCGCAATGTAGAAGGCTGCCTCTTCTTCTTCGTATTTGCGCTATTTTTGCCCTGCGACAAATCAAACACAGAAAATGAAACGAAAGCGCTCGGCTTGGGATCCGAGGGATGGAGGTTCAATTCCAGGTGGAGGCAATGTTTATTAATTTATTGTTAACTCTCATTCTAAAACGCGTGACATTTCTGCTAACAACCTTCTGCTGACAGCCTTCTGTCGAGAACCTTTTCTCGATAACGATGAGGCATTAAAGTCTTTCGCCTTAAAACGCAACGTACCTATTCCGTCTCACATCCCACGTTAACCCACTTATCTAAACAAAGGCGAATATGAAGGTGAACTTTGCCCTTCGAAGTTAGCAACAACAAACCGAAAATTTATGTCAACTTAACATAAGCTGAAGTTCCAAAATATTGAGGTCATAGAACAGAGCATGTTACTTATCTATTGTATTGGACCTTACCTCATAATCACAGCCTAGTAGCTTATATGGGCAAAATAATGGCATTCTCGGACACATGGGGTAGTGATCTCGCTCAAGCTGAAATAAAACCAAGAGAAAAATGTTACATTCACAGTTTGTTCATTAACCTGCAATATGCTTATGACAAAACCAAAAACAAATTAAACTACTATCCCAGTGAAAGAGCTCGTTCAGCTTTTTGAATAATCGTGAAAGAAAGGGAGAAATTGCTCAAATAAAAAACTGTCTTGTCACGCATTGAGGCCAATAATATTCGAAATTCAAAGACATTTCTTTTCGCAAGCATACCACAGTTAATGCGCTTAAGATGTAGTTGGAGCTACAATGACAACTTAAAGGGCAATAGTGTCGCATATCCGGCAAAATGCACCAGGACATAGCTGTTCTGGATGGTAAACATCTCCTTCAGAATGGAATGCCAGGCAGGCCTGTTCTGAAGTTTTCTCCTTGAACAAAAGTACGGCACAGACAATTAGGCCAGCTTATGAGTATGAGGTCGAAGGCAATATGCTCCTCCAGCAAGTGAAGTGTCTTAAAGCGAGGTTTCCAAATGTAATGTTTTTTTTTTTTCGGTTGAAATTGTATTCGGTGTGTGTTTTTGCGTATTATACTTGCATGGTTCGCGCTGTGTTATAAGTCGTAATCGCTGAAACTTCAGTTTGAAGGCATACAGTTGCAGGAGTATAAGTCATTGGTTTGAATTCCTGTCATAAGCTAGTCTTTAATTTCACTAGCAGATGCGTACTATATGCCCCAAAATCGCATGACACTATCAGAAGGCTGTAGATGAATTGTTTCGTGAAATTTTTATACGAATGCCGAGAAGGCATACGGTGGAAGTTTCAATACCTGTCGCGAGCTAGAAGCCAACATGAATAGCAGATATTTGTTTTATGCGACCTCAAGTCATATGATGACACAGCCATAAATGATTGGTTACATCAAGCCCGTAGAACAAAGCTTACGACCGATAGAGGCCCTCTAGTGGAAAGTATGTACAGATAATCGATAAGCACAGCATTGCTTGTAATCGAAGTTCTCTCGGTCGCGGATTGGTCTGTGTCATTAAACTATGACGTCAAATGTTTTGTGTCGTATGAACGCGCATTCTTCGTTTTCTATTTCAGGCACAACTCCAAAGGCGGGTTTTTGTTTTTGTTGTATTAAGACGTATAGTTCATACGCACTAAAACGGCATCATTGCTTGGGGACATTTGAAGCATTTCTGTCAAATGGTAGCGCTGCACTGCGCCCCTCGCGGTAATGACACTACCGATTCACTACGCGAGTTAACAGCAAAATATCGCCCTGGGAGATCGAATATTTCTTCTATCTTGCAGATAACGTCACAGAGTTACCTAGACGCAGTGTAGCAGTATTCAAAAGAGTAACTAATTTTAAAAACAAGTATACGCTATTCGTGCACGGTGCATGTGTCAGTGAGTAAAAATCTTGGATTCATGCATACGCCCAGTCCGCGTGCAACCAGCGTACAGAAAATCAGTTTCGGCCATTTGTTTTCCTTTTTTTTTTTTTACATTTCAAACTTTATAAATGCCCCAGTGTTTCAGCACATGGCACACTGGTCAGTCGGAAGACTGGCTTATTATCCGAGAAAATGAACCCTTTCTATAGGTAAAACCAAATCCGGAAGAATTATTTCTTTCCAGTGGGATTATTTCAACTACACTTTTAAGCAAGTAATAACGCAAGCAAAGTTTTTGACGACTCCTAAGCAGGAACCACAAAGGGAGCTGATTGAGAGTTGTCACACTGTGAAGGCATGGGATTGGTGAGTGAGTACGCCTTCGATTTTATTGCACCAAAAATAAATGATTTCCTGGCGCATACCTAAATGTTAATTTTCCACGATCGTGCACACGTTTATAATAGTGCAGCTTCGTTTACATCGGGATCATGGAATTTCCACCGTTTTTCTTTGTTCTTTGTTTTCAGTCTATTTTAGGTCGCTTTCCCTTGTACGACTTTTTGAACACGTTTGCCTTTGGTATTTGCTTGCTTTCGCTATTTTTTATTATCCTTTGCAGCGAGTGTATAAACCGTTATCTGTTTTCAAATACTGGCTTTTACTCTGCTTTGCAGTTATTAGCATTTTCTTGATCTCGCATTCTATGTCTTTTATTGTTTGAATGATGAAGCTATTTCGCTTACCCGTTGTTAACCGCACTGCTGAAAAACTTACGTTACTTCCTTTATTACCTTTCTTGTCCAGTTTCTTTTTCCCGCGTTCTGATCATCGTGATCAGTCGAACAATACCCACTGCAGGGCAAAGGCCACTTTCATAACCCTTGAATTAACCCGGTCCGGTCCAAGCTGCATGCACTTACCACTGCGAACTTCTTAACCTCCTCCGCCCACCTAACTACTGCCACCCCATGCGACGCTTTCCTTCCCTTGGAATCAAATTTGTTAGTGTAAGTGACCATCCGTTATCTATTCGTACTACACGTCCTGCACATGGCCATTTCTTCTTGATTTCTACTAGCATGTATTAACTAAAATGCGCCGGTTTGCTGCACGATGTCGGTGCACGTAAAAGAACCCTGGTGGTCAACATTTCCGCAGTCCTTCACTAAAGCGGCTGCCATAGCCTTAGTCGCTTTGAGACGTTAAACCCTACAAACTAATGTCATTAACGCGAGTTATTTTTCTTACCCACTCCATACGCCTCCTGCCTCTTAACGCTACATCAAACATTTTCCATTTCAAGGCGCTCTGCATTGAACTCAATTAAAGTAGAACCTGTTTTGTTACGGTTCATATTTCTGCTCCATAGGGAGTGCCGCTAAGATATAGCCGTTGTATAGTTGCCTTTTGAGGGATACTGGTATCCTGCTGATCATGATCTGCGAGTACTTGCCAAATGCGCTCCCCAGTCTGATTTTGCTAGTTCCTTTTCGTGGTCCGGATCTTCTCGTATTACCCACACTGACTCTACATATTCCCTTAGCAGTTCCAGAGCCTCACCACCTAATGTAAACTGCTGCTCCTTTCCGAGGCTGTTGAAGAGAACCTAAATGTTCTGCTTATTATTTTAAGGCCTACCTTTCTGCTTCGTCTGTCCAGATCACCAATCATCCTTAACAGTTCGTATTCTCAATTACTTAAAAACGCAATGACATCAACGAAATCCAGATTGGCAAAGTATTTTGCATCGAGTCTTATCTCTAACTTGGAGTGTTTTCATAACGTTATGCACACATCGTGAGAGACGACCGTTATGTTACTTCTTTCAGCTTGCTTTGTTGACATGAACTGCTGGGACATGCTGCAGTTTTGTTTTGGTATCATTGGCTCTCTGACTGTCAATATGGTTTAGGAATCTGCCTTATTGTGTACAGGGATCGCTTATGAGAGATGTTAGCCAGCCTTCTTCCTTTCTTGTGCGCTTACTTGCTTACACCTTGTTTTACGCTCAAGCTTACTTTTTCATCTGGGGATGAAATTATCTGTAACCACTTCATATGCATCGCTTAAAGTGTTTATTATCACACGAGTTATTATAGTAACAGATGTTATTGTTTTGACACATAATTATAAATATAAGTCTTGTTAAATTGTTGCAGTAATGCTGCTGGCATCTTTACCGCAGTACGTTAATGTTAGCTTTAAACATTCGCACTTTTGCCGAGCAGGCCGTAACGATCTATCGGTGTAGAATGACGTCAGAGAAGAATGATGTAAGGCCAGACAAACAACGTGCGTTGCTCTCAAATGGCATTCGAGTTGACTGGATTGCAGTTTAACAACCTACATTGGACACCCAGCAGACGCCGACAAACGTACGCAACGCCTCAAACAGCCAGTCTTTCGACCGCGGTAATACCCATATGTGCGTGCACATTCTAAACGCTTTTCAATGTTTGAAAATTTCCTTAACACTTAACCGTTCACTCGCTCACAATGATAAGAACAAACATGGCGTCGTAGATGAAGAACATGCCGCCGCTTTAAGGTTGGTCTTTCTTTCACATTGCAAATGGCATATCACAGGATCGTATTGATAAAGGGTAATACAAACGAGAGTCAGGAGAGTGTTTCTCATTAGTAACTATGGGAGAAGCCTTATAATCTACATGGTCCAAAGATTATAAAAGCTCTTGATCCTAAAGGAAAAAGAAAATTAGTTCTTGTTTAGCTCTGGCGGCAGGCTGATGCTGATAGCACCCTCCCATATGAAAGGAGCCACCCCAGTTGGCAGCTCCTGCCCGTGGCATAGAGGTAACGAGAATTTAATGTCATGGCAAGCCGATTTTTTTATGACGAGACCGTAGCTAAGCCTCTTCACGGCGGCCACCCGAAGTCTCGCTTTTGCTGTCAGAGTACGTGTTACTTTAGAAGCAAAAACTAATTTGACTTGATCACGCTCATTAACATGACGCGGTGGCTCAGTCGCTAGAGCCCTCGAACCCAAAACCGTAACGGCCGGGTGTGAACTGGCTAACGGAGCTCGCACTTCTATGAAGGCAAAATGCAAGGCGCCCGTTTACTCTGCTATATCAGTGCGCGGTGTAATACCTCAAGCGATAGAAATTATCTACAGCCCTTCATAACGACGTCCAACATAGCCAGAATTGCTTGACGTGTTGAACCCTCTAAACCAAATCAAACCTGAGTTATTTCATTCGATTTAAAATTTCATTTTAGCTCATAAAAGTTTTCTTTTAAGGAATGAGCGCGGGGGGGGGGGGGGGATCAAATATAAATACAATGTCCTTAAAAAGAGTTTCTTTTGAATATATTCAAACCCGTAAAACACCTCTTCACAACCTTAACGCTTCGAAATTATTTTTAAGTTCATCTCAAAGTAAGCCAGTAAACCTAAAAATGAATTAAAAATAGATATTTCTGGTTTAAAACGTTCTGCTTTAATGAACTTGGATCCTCAAAGCAAAACGAACTATGGGTCAGTGCTGTAGAAGAAAGCATCACCGATACATTTCACAATTGATAGTATCATTTGGTTACCAACAACAATGGGTCTCTACAAATGCAGACCTGCTCTTTGTGCCTGGTTGATAGCAATCGAAGCCACGAAACTGCGTTTAAAGATGAATTGTAACTACAACGCCATATCAAAATTCACACAGCAAGTTCAATCTGATGTATAATGTGCTGGATTCAAACAGGCGTGAATGTGCAAAGGGCACACACTAAAGACCAAAGCTAACGCAATTGCCGCAAAATGTGAAATTTGAACACGTTACCTGTAAGTAAGTTGTGAACTGCTTTCGGCAGTGTTCGCAGGCGCCTGGACGCTGAGGGCAGTTGGTTTCATGTGCCTAATGATGGAAAAGATATCACACCATGAGGGACAGCAGGGTAAGACATCGAGAGTTGTGCAGATATTTCTTTCAATAACAAAAGTGACATTGCAATCTATTGTAGTTTCTATATTTACTATCTCTAACAGGCTACTCACAGCACTATGAATCATAATTTTGCGAGCTATATTGATAGCATAAAATCAAAGGTATACGAACCCACTGTTGCGCTAACTTCGTTGCCGTAGTGGGCTTTAAGGATGTGGTGGTAAGGTAAGGTTTAAGGTAAGGTTATTCGCAGAGCGCTATACTGAAGGACCCTACTTAAAGGCATTGAATAATGTGGTAGTATCACCAGTTGCCTAATTGTGCTGGTACAAATTACCGCAGAGGCATAGTTTAGTAAGCCTGCTTCTGAGACGAAGTCTGGTAGAATGATCGCTTCAGCAGGTACGCTTGCCAAAGAAAATACACATCTAAGTTTAGCTGCTGGTTTAAAAACAGAGACTTGCACAGAACATTCGGCGTCAGCATACAGACGATGAAGATTGCGCAACTTGATTAAATGCCAACAGATCAAAGACCCTGAACGCCGCATTGTTCAAAGAGGCATCTGGTTTGTTACCTAACATTTTCAAATTTATAAAATTTATCTAAACTGCGCTCCACAGTTCCTGTCAAATAAAAATGCAGAATTTGTTGAATGCTGTTTTGATTAATTTTTGGATAGTTGCGCCCGGCAGCAAGCGTTCAAGCATTATTCTCAACGTTAGGGGAGTAGAAAATTAAATCATTATAGTCATAATGAGGCGTAATAGTTATATTACAATAGTAGTGTAACGTTTATCGTTGGTTTCAGCTGAACAGGCATTCTACGTGGTTGGAAATATCCTTTCTTCTAATATGTGCAGGCAGATGGAAAAGAAAAATGACATGCACATATATATATATATATATATATATATATATATATATATATATATATATATATATATATATATATATATATATATATACCCTGCAGTGGCCACAGGACTGGAGGAGGTCAGTTTACATCCCCATTCCAAAGAAAGGCAGTGCCAAAGATTGTTCCAACTACCGCACGATCGCGCTTATTTCGCATGCTAGCAAGGCGATGTTAAAAATCCTGCAAGGTAGGCTGCAGCAGTATGTGGATCGGGAGCTTCCGGACATGCAAGCTGGGTTTCGCAAGGGCAGAGGAACTAGAGACCAAGTTGCCAACCTTCGCTGGATCATGGAAAAAGCAAGAGAGTTCCAGAAACCCATCTACTTCTGCTTTATTGATTATGCGAAAGCATTTGACTGCGTAGATCACAGCAGATTGTGGCGAGCTCTCCAAGAGATGGGAGTTCCAATTCACCTCATCTGTCTCCTCAGGAACCTGTATGAAGGGCAAGAGGCCACAGTCAGAACTGGGCATGGTCTTACTGATTGGTTTCCGATTGAGAAAGGAGTGAGGCAAGGCCGCATACTGTCGTCCTGCCTATTTAACCTATATGCAGAGTGCATCATGAGGAAGGCCGGTCTGGACGAGTCTTCAGCTGGAGTGAAGATTGCTGGAAAACGTATCAACAACCTTAGATATGCGGATGATACCACTTTAATGGCAGAAAGTGAAGCGGAACTCAAGAGACTTCTGATGCGCGTACAAGAGAGTGAGAAGTTTGGGCTTAAACTGAACATTAAAAAGACAAAGATCATGGCGTCTTGCCCTATCAATTCCTGGAGCATCAAGGGACAAGAAGTGGAAGCTGTGACAGATTTTCTCTTCTTGGGCTCCAAGATTACCTCGGAAGGAGACTGCAGCCATGAAATTAGGAGACGCCTGCTTCTGGGAAAGAGAGCAATGGTTAGCCTTGACCGCCTAGTAAAGAGCAGAGAGATTAGTCTGCCAACCAAGATCCGTATAATTCGTGCTATGGTCTTTCCAGTTGTGATGTATGGATGCGAGAGTTGGACTGTGAAAAAGGCTGACCGCCGAAGAATTGACGCGTTTGAATTGTGGTGCTGGCGAAGACTCTTGAGAGTTCCTTGGACTGCCAGAAGATCAAATCGGTCAATATTGTCGGCCATAAACGCTGACTGCTCATTGGAGGGTCAAATTCTAAAGTTAAAGCTCAGCTACTTTGGTCATCTGATGAGAAGAGAGGAGTCGCTGGAGAAAGATTTGATGTTGGGAAAGGTTGAGGGTCGCCGGAGAAGGGGTAGGCAGCGAACGCGATGGTTAGATGGCCTCCTCGAGGCATCGCAGATGAAGTTATGTGATGTTAGGAAGATAGTGAGAGACCGGAAAGCGTGGCGTGACATGGTCCATAGGGTCACGAAGAGTCGGACACGACTGAACGACTGAACTGAACTGATATATATATATATATATATATATATATATATATATATATGTGTGTGTGTGTGTGTGTGTGTGTGTAGTTGATACTAGATAATCAAGTTGATCTCTTCACTCACAGCCAGTGGAAGCCATTGCAATTTTTGAGAGATGCATATATGAAAACAGAGTTTAGAGTTTTTCTTTTTTTAGATTTAAATAGCAAGATATGAAATAAATTTTTTGGTGTGGTTCAAGTACATTTACTTTAGAGCATGAATGTATTGATGGACAAGTTGCAGGACTTTATGTGCGGATTTCAATCATTTGTTTATTCACCTAAGAATGATTATAAATGCACGAATTATGTTTTCCTTACAGTCTATTATCGTAAATGTTTTGGCAATGCCACTCGCTAACAAGCAGATAATAATTCACAACACTGCTGTCTTGTTTTTGTGGTACTATCGATGGATAGAGTCGTTGCTCTTCATCTCACATGGTGTGGAGATGTCAATCTAGTCCCCATAATAAAATCGATTGCACTCCCGATTGTACTCTCGACTGCGATACTATCAATAATGCTAGCAAAAATCCTATCAAAATTAATGTAATCAGATCTTCATTGATCCTACAAATATTTTCCATAAACTACCATTAAACCATCACTATAATTACGTCAGCTTGCCGATATTTTTTCATCAATATCGCTCTATATTCGTTTCTACAAATACTTTTGAGGGCTCACACACGAAACAGTTGATCAAAATTGTTATTTTGCAATACCACTAACTATGGTAAAGAAAGCGAGCTTGGTGTTATATTTTTTGAGAATGATTGCGCTGCTATGTCGATAAAAGGATATGAACACTCAAGTGCTTCTTTATAGGCCCATCATAGGACCTCATAGGCTCATCGGCAAGTAGCGACGAAGCAGTAAAAGGGCTGCAAATGCAGAAAAATAATGCAGATGCAAAACACGCAGATTGTCATAAACATCAAAGGTAATCTTCTATGTCATCGCGCTTTACAAAAATAGTAATTACAGTTGGCAGCAACAATCAAGCATGCAATGGTAAAAAAAAAAAAAAAGTTTAAACGTTGGCTTAATGCTGCAGCCCTTAAAAGAGGATTGTTAATGTGAGGTCAAGCTTCACATTATCGAACAAACGTATAATCTGCAAGATATATGTGGCGAACGGAATACCTCTAGGTACGCACCAAGCACCAAAATATAACTTTTTCGTCGCGAATTCCTGGGACTTTCTGTCCTGTAGTAGAGTAATTGGTTTACGGAAAGTGAACTCTAGACAATTTCTCTGCGCCACTTTGAGACGAGGACTGAATCTTTAGAGGAGAAAGCTTTATTAAAATTCGAGCTTTGCAGGCTTGCCTTTCGCCAATTATTGACCAGTTAATAATTGAATGAGCGGTAATATTGCTTGCTCACTCTAACACCCATCAGATATTTTATCAACTGGTATGAGGTATGTCCCCCTCGCAAGAACTTCACCTTGAAATGCTCGAAGGTTCGCATTTGCATTTTGTGCAATGCAAACATCATTTAGGATAAAGAAGAGCGGTATTCGGAGGCCTCGGAATGCACCTCTCGGTAATAGCTACTAGCAGACAATCATTTATTTGAACCTAATTTGTTTAAAATTTCATTTGATTATTTGTGTATTTTTATTTATTTTCAAGATTTATTTCAATACTGATGTCTCAAGAGTCCTCTCTATTATAGATAGTCCAGCCATTTTCATTTCATCTTTGGAATGCTGTGCTTCCTATGAAATCTTACTATTATATGACCTAAGCCTTATGCATTATTTCTTTTGCAGCAGATGGCATAGAAAAGCAGCAGCCATTTTGTTTCTATTGCATTTTGCTTCTTGGTAACATTTTATGCGAGAAATAAAAGGAGCAGCCTGGTAAGTTGTGCGAACTAGATATCTATTTTATAGATCACGGTGCTCTAATATTTCATTCGTAATGAGCAATTATGAATCCTTAAAGTCACTGCAAGGCTATTGAACAAAATTATTTTTTAACAGTATTTCATCAGGCTATTTCATAAGGAATATTTAGTTTTTCATGCACAAGAGCAATCAACGCAAACATAAATTCTAGCCTGCTCAAATAATAATGAGTGAAGATGGTTAGAGATTAAATTCTGGGAACCATCATCATATCTCTATACTTTATTTATTCAGTCAGGGGGCTGAGACTCCTTTCTTTCCAAGTGGATGAAAGAAACGACCTGAAGAAACTAGCGCTATCTTTTTGCTTTTGTTTTTCAGTATAATGTTCTTGATTTAGGAATGATTTGGGAAGTCTGAGCAAAATTTGGCTGTTTTTTCAACAGCTGCTAGGTTAAGTGGTTCTTGTAAAAACGTGCTATCGTTGAAGATGGGTAATGCTTCAAAGCATAAATAAACTACGCACCGTTTTCATACAGGCTTCGACGTCGTCCCTGCAAAACACGCACTGGAGGATCCTGTTTGGACACTCGTTCAGTATGTGGGCTGTGTGAGCCTTTTTATTTAGGGCCGTTCCACACAGCCCGCAGGGCATTTTTCCTGTGTATTCACAGCGCTCGTAGTGCCTCTGCGAAACGGAGGCACGCAATAAAATATGATATATTTAAATCAATCAATCACCGAATCAGTTAATCGTCTAACCAACCAAACAGGAAGACAACTAGTCATCTGTAACTGCAACCGTTGCATAAGTTTTTCTATAAGGTGTAAATACAAACGTATAGAAAACATATTGTATTGAACCTTCAACCAGAGAGCTGGAGCTTTACGAGATGAAGGAGGTTCTAATTAGGGCAGCCTCACTCACTTTGTTAGGCACTAGGCACATTTAGCCACAGTTGGCACCTTTTAATTAAGCATGAAGTGGAGCAGTTAAAGCAAATGATATGCTTGATAATCAATCCTGATACCGTACATTTAGACTATAGTAGTGTATCTAGCCTCTTCAAGGTCGCAAATCCTACATTTGGTAGGGGACCACCGCGGTGCGTCTGTCAGAAAAAAAACGGTATATGTTAAACGCAGACGTCAATATTGTGATTTTCGCTGTGTGCAGCCTTTTTAAAAACGATGTTTACAATGCCTATTACACACCGTTCAGATCCGAAGACTTCTGCCCACATTAATTGTAAATATTTTTGTTTTGATTTTGTGGGCAGTCATCAATATGTTGCAATGCACAGCTAAGATTGCAGTCAGGAAATTGAGTAAGCATATCATCAACTCACCAAAACTTGTTGGAAAGTTGCATTATAAGGACATTTCAATTTTTTATTTGGACAACAAGCTCTCATTTGTTGTAGCATTGCCCATTCTTCCGCATTATCCTTCATCTGAAATAAAAAATAAATATCCTCAAAATTTGTAGATGGCGCTATTAGGTCATTTTTTCGGTTCCTCATTTCGGCACTTGGGTGGCATCGAGAACTGTTTAGTTCATTCGTAAGCAATAAAAACAACAGGTTTGTAGATACCTTTGTTTTACTCTTGTAGCTCTGATTACACTGAAAACAATTTATATTCTTCATTTTTCTTTGAAAAAATTGTCCTTTGCTAACCTTGAGCTGTTTTTAATGGTTGCAGCTTCACAAAGGTGCAAACAAAAATAAAAAAAAAATCTATTGAATTGTACTGCAAGATGCATACAATTTGGTTTATATATATTAAACTGTTCGCAATAAGAAAAGAAACCTAATATATGCATTATCACCAATGGAAAGGCTTACCGAGGATCGGTCACCCTGCCAGCCGCATATCAAGCATGTGAAGCGGTTGGCACTGTCTGTTTGCATAAGGCTGCACTCTTGGCAGAAGGAATGGCCTTTGCCGTCCTTGGTTCCCTTGGGTGTTATGGCGTCGCAGGCTGAGCAAATCAGTTCCACGCGAAGCTGCGTGGGGAAAGGAACTGTAATTCCATTTGGGAAGTCTTGGTGGTCTTTCAGCTCGTAGCAAGGAATCCGTTCCATCTTGAATACCGTGCTTAAGATGGTGCCAGCGAACTTCTCATCACCGACGTGATCTGCGTATAGTGCAGTGAAAGCAAAACAAATGCGTGAAAGGCCAAACTTAACTTTGGAGTAGAAGTTACTGAAACCCTTTTTATCAACTGCAAATCTTCCTCGCCTTAAGAGGCCCCCGCAAGAGACTTCCGAAACGTGGTCGGCGAAATAGACTGAGTTAGGTTGCGAAAAGGCATCTTTGATTTTGACTAATGTCGCCATGGGAAGGTGAGTATATTAAAAAAAGGCAAGGTGAAAGTGACGTATTCTACTACGTTTCGTTTTACGTACCTTCTCGCTTAAAAGTCCACACAGTGAATATTGGTTTCCAAGGTTAGCCGACTACGCGGCCTGGAGTAGGTTACGGATAAAATATTAGCAACAGTTTGAAAAAGAAAACGTCCCTGTGACCATGGTCCCTTCTTCGAACCATTTTTCGCAGGATGACGTCCTTCACAGCAGTTGGTAAACTTACCTTGCAGTCGCTAACTCAATGTTGCATGATCGTGTTGTGATGACGCCGTTTTGTTTTTCAGGCCCACTGTTATTGACAACTGAATTTTGTCCTACAGGATACAGCTCTACCTCTAACTACTTTTACTTTGTAATGGATACTGCTCTCGATAGTTAAGCCATGCGGCTAGCATTCCACTGCGCTCTAGCTGCTTACAGTCGCTTATCATGACCTTATATGTCAAAGCGAAGGTGGGCGCAGTGCACAGCCGACGAAGTAGAGGATGAGTTGGTTGGACGGTGAGGGGTAGATTGCGCAGCACAAGATCATATTTTCAGGATTCGTATTTACCCTTTTTTCACAACTTTAATTCCCACTTCCTCCTTTGTGCGCTTACTTCTCTTAAAATCATTAAATATCGCTTATTTGGAAACTGTCAAAGCGTTATAAAGCTACCTACTCCATTTTCCTAAGATATCTGCTGTTCTGAAACACACTGCGATCACACAATATGCGACGATGGGTCACTTAACACAGTCTGCGAATCGGTCTCCAACTGCAGATTTGTCTATTTGGTTTAGTTTGGTTTAAGAAGTTTAACGTCCATAAGCGACTCAGGCTTTAAGAGACATCGTAGTGGAGGACTCCTGGAAATTTTGATCTCCTGAGGGTCTTTAATGTGCCTTGTCATAGAACAGCACATAGGTTCCTTGCTTTTCGCCTCCACCAGAGACGGCCGCCGAAGCCGGCATTCAATCCCACACCCTTTGGCATGGCAGTCGAGCGCCACAACTACTGCACCCTCGCTGCGAAAGAATTGTCTGAGTGAATCATTACGAGTACACACAAATTTTGTGCGAATTCTTCTGAAAAAAAAACAATCGCTTATCCTTAATTTGCCGTCTCACACTTAACAACTTTTATTTTCTAAATAAAAGAAACTTGGTAAAGTTTTCTTGCGGAATGTTGACCCCTACGGATGGCGACAAAATGTTAAAGAATTTCAGGCATCACAGCGTGTTTACGGAAATGCAGATTTGCATCAATCGTGGCCAGTTCGTCGTTTCTCATGCCATTATTTTATGCTGCTCAAATGGGGCAACTATAGCCGACCGTAGAGAAAACCGGCATTTTTCCACTTAAGAGATTAAGGAAAAATGAAAGGAAACGTGCGGAGTTCGGCGAAAACTTCGAAGCGATTTGCCTGAAACACTGAATAAGTGCTCCACACAAGGCTTCACAGCTTTCAGCAAAGCGGTAATGCCTATGCCCTCTCCTCCCAGCATGATGCTATTCTATATTTAAACTAATCTGGTGCAGATTACATTGAGATACGGATACCTCTACGCACAGAGCTGCAGAGAACGACGATTTCGGAATTGCTATTTTCATGTCCGGTCAGGTAGAAGTTTAGTATGGTTTTGGAGGTTTACCCTCCCAAAGCGAATCAGGCTATGAGAGACACGGTAGGGGAGGACTCCGGAAATTTCGACCACCTGGGATTTTTTAAAGTGCACTAATATCGCACAGCACACGGGCACGTTGCTTTTCGCCTCAATCAGAAAGCGACCGCTGAGGCCGGGATTCGATCCCGCACCCTTGGGAAGAGTATTCGAGCGCCGTAACCACTGCGCCACCCCGGTGGGGCTAAGGTCAAGTAAAAGTATCTCGCCGCTATAAACTGCCTGTCCTCAAAACAAAGCCCTGAGGATTCCACACCCCAACCGAGAACTCTAAGCGCAGCACCAATTAAAAGTGTCGTCGCGAACCTGTTTCAGACAGCCATCATTTTTTAAACCGATCAATGTTGGCAGGCACGTTACTTTCCCCGCAGTTGCGAACTGTGCTCCACATATGCCGCATTCGATAATACATTAGCAATTCCCCTTTACTTGAATGTGCGGGCAAAGTTTAAACAAGCATCAATTAACCAGCCGCATCTTCTGGACCCTGCATAATTTACCCTGCGCTTACGCGAGTGTCTCGGATATTGAGACACAAATCGCGAGGCACATGCGCCTAACTTAGCTTCAAGTCCTTTATGATGACCAGCTTCCTGTCCTACGTCACCTGGTTTAGCCGTGACATGGTAACAACTTCGCCGCAAATAATATTCTTGTGTGAGAGGCTCAGCGCAGGCTTGCCGACAGTGCATCAGAATGGATTGATTGATTGTCCTTTATTGAATTGGAAGGCTCATGGCCATGGATGGGGATAAAGGGGAGTAGACATAATCTTCATTGTTTAGGTCGTCACTCAAATCACATTGCTCTAACCAGGCCACTAAGCGAGCCATACTTGGCAAATATCATCTGTGTGTTTGCATCAGTTTCTAGAAGGGAACGGTAGTTCAGGCGGTAGGGTTCGATCTCGGGGCGTCCAGTAGAAAAAGCAGGGCATTCCCAAAGTAAATGAGATATGCCGCCGCAGGTTAGAGTCGTACAGTGGGGGCACGTAATCATTTTCTCCTTATACTGACGCCAGCGGGCCATAATACGTGGCGTGTAAGCCGCATGGGCGATGAGCTTATTCAAAAAGACTTCTTGACTTCGGGTGAGGTGGGTTCTTCTCGTAAAAGGTGGGTCTGGTGTGGCCACCTGCATGCGATGCTGACTGAGGCTACGAAGACTGGTCCGAGTATAGTGCATAAGGGCAAGAGAAGGGGTGAGTTGCCCGCCCAAGGTCGAATAAGGATGAAGCAAGGGGGGTGGGGAAGTAAATGTGGACATCCCACCTGCCAAGGCAGCCGCGGCGTGTGCCGCCGCATTGCCCCCTGATTCGTCCGAGTGACCTGGGGTCCAGTGAATAGCGACAGTTCTGGTCGCGAGTTGGTGGCGTTTAAGGAGGCGCTGTATAGCCGTAGCTGTTGCATCTTGTGAACCCGGAGTAGCGATTTCCTTGTAAGCTTCAAAGAAATCAGTAAGAATACGTAGTGACCCAGTTCCGGTGCAAGGCACTCCTGACAAGGCTCCCCAAATCGCGAGGAGTTCAGCGTGAAGAGGGGTACCCTGAGGTAGATGGCAGGCATAAGCGCCTGAAAGGGAAGGGTTGTCATCGCATACCCAGGCCATAGATGCGAATTCGCTTGTAATGGATGCGTCGGCGTATATGTCAGTCGTATCGGGGATTCGCTCTTGTCGGTGATGGGCAGCTAGGAGCTCCCGGGGAATGACAAAATCGCGGTTTATAGGTCGGCGATGGACGCGTGTGACTACTGGCATCTCCCAAGGGGGAAGTGATGCATATAGGGCTGGTGTTTTGTCGTTACGCTGTTCATCCCAGGCCAGCAGGCGACGCCCCTGGGCAGTGTTCTCTAGACGTATTCGATGAGGCGTCTGTGACTCGGTAACGATGGTAGTGAGAGGTGGAAGAGCGGCCAAACGCTCAAGTTCGGCTATAGGAGTGTGCTTAGGTAGACCGGTAATAGTGCGTAGTGTTGCGCGATGAAGGCGTTCGACCTTAGCGAAGTCAGTCTTCGACAGTTGGAGGACCGGTGTGCCATAGAGGATTTTTCCGACCGCCGCTGCTCTGGCCATCGCACGGCAGGCATGCTGCCGCGCACCGCCGTGCCGGTTGGACAGGCGACGAATAGTATGTAGCAGTGCTGGCCAAAGGCGTTGTAACTGATGAACCCATTTCTGGGGGCTGTTTCAGCTTGATATGGGCAGGCCAAGAATGCGGATTTGCCCATTTGAGGAGGTGATGGTGTTGCCTCCGATGTGAAGATGGATCTGCATACTGGGGTTGGTTTTATGTTTTCCGTCGATACTAATCAATTCTGTTTTATGTGGTGCGAGTTCGAGGCCAATTTTGGTTAGTGTATCTTCAAGACAAAAAAGGGCCGCCTGAAGTTCAGTCTCCATAGAATATTTGTCTACGTAATCCGCTGCCTCAGTCCAGACGGTAATATCATCAGCATATATAGCGAATCTTGCGCTTGTGCTGATTTTCAGATTCTCGGCGACGCGTGTTATGGCCAAGTTGAACAATATGGGTCCGAGAATGGAGCCCTGAGGTACACCCCTATCCAAGTAATAGGTTTTGGGCACCCATCCCGGAGCTTTGCCATGTAGCTGAATGGGTCTAGATGTCAAAAAATTGCGGATCCAGATTTGGGCACGATTACTAGGAAAGCGTTTGGCGAGTTCCTCCAGGATAACCTCATGGCGAACATTGTCAAAAGCTTTGTGTATATCGACAGCCAGGAGATAGTCAGGTAGCGTTTTACGATGAGCTCTATTCAGAACTCTTCGCAAAAGCCAAAGGCAGTCAGTTGGGCTAGTTGAAAGCTGTTCATGATGGATAAAAGGGCGAAGACGGAACGTGGACACAGAGAGGACTACAAGACAAGTGCCGTTTTCACAACTGGTTTATTGGGAAACATACGAACTCTTAAATATGAACAAGTATCTAATCGACAAAACATACAGTCAGCTAACAAATCTAGGAGAAGAAGAAAACAATGTCCAAATCTACGCAGATATCCTATTTCTCTCTTAGATAGTGAAACCGAAGGCTTGCTTACACAAGGCTTGCTGACTGTATGTTTTGTCGATTAGATACTTATTCATATTTAGGAGTTCGTATTTTTCCCAATAAACCAGTTGTGAAAACGGCACTTGTCTTGTATTCTTCTCTGCGTCCACGTTCCGTCTGCGCCCTTTTATTCATCTTGCCGACAGTGATTTCAAAATGATTAGCTTAATTAAACACTACTGAGAAGTTTATGTGCCACTCGGATGCTATTGACTACCGTTTAGCGAGACACTTTCGTGTCTGCCTCCGGCTTTTTTTTTTTTTTTTTTTCGAAGGTACATTTTCTTTGAAGGTTACTTAAAGGGAGAATGCGGCATTTTCAGTAGATGTAAAACAATCAGAGCGCCAGGTAATTCTGGCTTATGGATTTCAGCTTGCTGTCTTTTTTGGATAGAAAACCGTAATTCCTACGCTTCGTAGCCGAGTTCAGAGACCCAACACAGGTATTTGAACTAAGAAATTTACTATTTATATGCCAGAATGTCACGTCTGGATTTTGTGGCCAGCTGAGCTGGCAATCTTCAAGAGAGTAAAAGATAATAATGATAAATATCTAAAACTAAACTCTAGCTGACCAGGCTAGCAAATTATTGTAGATCATTAGCACAGATTCTAGACTGCGTTATGTTCTCCGGTGCGTCCTCTAGTGCGGCCACTAGATGCAAGCTATGATCAAATACAACAAAACGTGGATTATCGCAGCTTAAGTGCGGGAAAATGATACACTCTGAGCGATAACAGCGAAGGCAAGCGATAAACTCCTGAACAGTCACGCGCCTACATTGATAAGTGCTTAAACCCTTAAACACATACGATACGTCCTAGCAAAAAAGAGACCAAAAAGTAAACACATTTCAAGATGCCAAATTTGGTGTGCACTGTGCTGATTTCTCGAATGAGACGTCCCAGTAGTAAACTGCGAACTGTGCCCCTGCTTTTACTCATGTAGCTGTGTAAACTAAATGGTTGGCCACACTACAGAGAGAGGAGATGACATTTTTTCCGTGGGTGCAAACTGAACTCGAGCAGAGTAACAGTAACTGCAGTCACGTGAGGAAGGCAGTGCCATGTGTGCAAAAATACAAAGCTTCATGGTAGATTTGCTTCACCTTGTTAGCTTAATCACATCGTAAGAGCAGCCCAAATGTACCATTCGTGCAATGAAACTGCGTACCTAGTAACCGTGATAAGTGTGACGTCTAGTGTGTTGGAGTTACGGCTGAACAGCTTAAAGCAATCTGAACGACATCATATTTGGCATATTAAGTCAATCCAGTTTTCTATGTTCGAAGTTATCAAGTACAGTTTCGCTGCATCAGCATGTTACCCAAAAGCACACCTACCTAAGAAGAATGCCGATTTCTTTCTTCTGGAATTCAGGATGTTACACTGGGCCACTAAATATTGAAAGTGCGCGCCATTGCGAGATTTTATATTATTTCTTGTTTATTGGAAAGGAAGTCTCTCTGCGAGCTTACTTTCAACGAATATTGGATGAGTTCCAACGGGGTGAACTCGTCAGCTTGGGGTCGCCGCCATTACAACTGAAAGCTATTATGTTGAACACTATAGTTCTTTTTTTTTTTTCGTGGCTTTCCTACATTATTCGCGGCAAGTGTAACCCAATCTTATCTTCGTACGCTCCATTTTTCACCTCGGGCGCGACAGTCAGCTCAAGTTATCGATATTTGTTGAAGATATCAGCCCTCTGTAAAGCATGCGATTCAATAGAGCACGGTACCTTCGTGACGGCTGAAACAATGCCACTAGAGGGATTATTTATCAAAAGGCGCTTAATTCGTTGAAAGAAAGAAAGAAAGAAAGAAAGAAAGAAAGAAAGAAAGAAAGAAAGAAAGAAAGAAGAAAGAAAGAAAGAAAGAAAGAAAGAAAGAAAGAAAGAAAGAAAGAAAGAAAGAAAGAAAGAAAGAAAGAAAGAAAGAAAGAAAGAAAGAAAGAAAGAAAGAAAGAAAGAAAGAAAGAAAGCATCCCAACTACCAGTCAGTAAAGCGCAGTATAGTGCAGTGCACGGTACCTACTGCAGTCTTATACGCATAAGATATAGCACAGCACATCAAGTTTGTAATTTTAGGCTGGTTTAGGTTAGGCTGGGTTGTATGATACCGTAACTAGAGAACCGCCTTTTTACTCGGTCATGTAGACGATTTGTTTTTTTGTTTTTGTTGTTTTGTTTTTTTTTTTTCAATTGGTTTCCGCGTCTAAATCATTTACGAGGCATGTATGCAGCACGACGTTAGTATAATACATAGGTATGTCCATTGGATCGCGTAGGGCTGAAGTCGCACAGTTCCTGCGTCTGGTTCTACTACAAGTTTGAGGGCTCTGCATTAATTACACCAACAACTGCCCTGTCATTTTGGTGCTGTTTGTTCACCACAACTTACGCGGCTACATCGGTACAGAGTGGAGACAAAAGCGAAAAAAAAAACTAAAAGAAAGCGCATATCTATACACATTTGATTTCTTAGTTCTTCAGGTTTTGCTCGTGCTACTTTAAAAGCTACGTCATCAAAGACAAGGATACGAGGCTTCCATAAGCAATAGTTCTGCCGTTAGCACTCGTCAAGCAAAGCTGCACCCTAATTATATGTGCGCTCCTTTTTCGCTGAGCTGTTTTTCTCTCGTCCTGTTGTTTTGTCTTGTTATTCTTTCCCTGTACTTTTTTGCGTGTATTCTTATTTACGGCATGCTCTTCCAACAATTCCTTTTTTCCCTCAGCTGCTTAGCTGCTGCGCAGTCGTTCGTTTGCATTCTGACGCACCACTTTCGAAAACACTGCACTGCTGCCATAAAAACAACAGCCTTCCCTCAAAAATACCTAGTGCAATAATGGCGGACCACAGGAACTCCATCCATCGACGTCGCGATCTAATAATATGCGTATTTCAGCGCTATAACTGTAAAATAACAGCATACCTTCTCCGACCACTGTTGAAGCCGCGGAGCGAGCACAGTCAAGTCAACCAAGGCGACGCTCTCCTTGCCTTCTAACTTCAGGGTGCGGCGCACTTGCCGACACGCCGATAACGAAACTTGCAGCAGGGGACGGAACAGAGATACCGCACATTTCTGACGTAGCCGTGGAAACGCACTGCCATCTGTTGAGAACAGCTAAGATTACGTGCGACTGCTCTGACAGTGAGAACCGTGCATTTTCCAGCCCGTACCAATTTTGGGCTGGTAGTCTATAACCCTGTAACACGGGCGTTTTCAACGGCAGTTCAGTTGAGCGTCAGTTGAACGCCGTAACGGCCATGGGAACGAAACGGTGGTGGCTGCGCTCACACGGCGCTTTTCATGTTCGGTCAGTTCACTTCGAGCTGGTTGAACAGCGCCGTCATCTTTGCGTACACGGGCGCATTGTGTTTCTGTGCTCGCAGTTCGGCAAGGTGATCCTGCCACAAGTTTATAAGTAAATGCGTCAGTCACACTGTCCAGGCAATGCGTTTTTGCGCCGGAGCGCTCACCTGTAACGGAGACACGTTGCTGCTGGGGGCTACCGTCTTGCCTATTTCACGACGAAACAGACGGAAACGGCGGCGGAACGGAGACCGGCGAGCTCCGTTGTTGTCAATCGCCGTTGGATTTCCGACGGCCCTCGCGCTGCCGTGTAACTCCGCCTAACGGCCGTTAAGGCCAACTAACGTTTTCCTTAACGGCCGTTAAAGTGCCCGTGTAACAGGGGTCTTAAATTGTTTTTTGAAGCAAAACTTCAAACGCTCACTGATGCTCTTATCACTGTGAAATCTTCCGTGGACTTAAGTAGTGGTGATGTCACCAAGGAACTTCAAAATGAGGTCATTGGGTTGAAAAAGTCTCTTGAATTTATGAGCGATGAGTTCGAAACCATAAAGGATTGTAACGCCGGTTTTGCTGCCTATCCCGCATTGAGCTTCCAGGAGTAAAAAGATTACCATTAGTCGAACCACACTCCTCATGTACAAGAAATAAATACTTTGAATCTTGAACGAGGCGCCGCATGTCATTGTACACTCATATCTGTATACGCATATATCAAAAGCAACATTCATGAGCATAACAAAATGAAAATTGTTTTGTCTTTGTTTGGTTTATAGGGTTTGACGTCCCAAAGCAAATAAGACTACGGGGGAGGCTGTATGGGAGGACTCTGGAATGTGTGTGGTATGTGCAGCCATGCACTGTGTGTGACAGCACATGATATGCATGTTATGTGTCACTGCATGGCAGCTCTCAACGAGGTTCTAGTGTCATCGCATAGCCGCAGTTATTTGTAACTTGAAGTTCTCCATGTTGAAAAAGCCATTCTCATTATCACATAAGCTTCACGTTTGAACTAAGCACGACTAAAGAAAATGGAGCACCTAACTCATAGATGTTACAGCGATTACGCACTCTAATAGTAATATATAGCTGTTTTCGCCTTACTAAACTTTGGCAGCCAAAGCATCAAGCTTGTTGCGGTACTGATGAGCATTAGAACAAATTCTAGCTTTCTAAAGAGACATTTCTCAGACCACAGCAAAACGAAGTCATCGACTGAATTTTTGTGAAAGCTGAGAAACATAACTCCTTGTGCGTTAATCATGGCAATAATATTAATTACGAAATAGTTACTTTGAAGTTTTCTATCTTTAGTTACTCACTTTCTTTCATTCGAACTGATATCAGTGATATTACCTGCCCTTACGTACCCTGCATTTTTTTAATTGGCATAGATTGCAGAGCCCTGAAATATACAGCAGTGGGACCTATGCAGGCGTATTCTACCTTTCTACATTCATGTTATTTGATTCTAAATGATACCATTTGTAGAGCTTGTCAATAGCCTTTCTTTTTTTCTATGCTGGACGGATACTTCTAAAATCCTTCATTTTCTGCTGTGCAGTCTTTACAGATGTATTCAGTGTAGCGGAGGACAGTATGTTTACGGTAGTGGCTCGTCTAAATTCTTTCATAAGCTTATTTCGCGAACACTTTTTAATTCTTGATTTCGTCGTATTTCACTGCGTTGCTAAGCCCCGCCGTACTTGCTTAGCGGTTACGATACTTGAATTTTCATTCTAAGGACGCGGGATCGAATCCTTGCCGCTGTTGTGCGACGTCATTGTGGGTTAAAAAAAAAACAGGCGGTCGAAATTTCCGCAACCCTCCACAACGGTGTCCCTCATAGCCTGAATCTCTTTGAGACCTTAAACATTACGAACCAAACCAATTGCATCACTGAATTAGAGTCTTTCAATGTCCTAAGGGAGAGCTGAATTTTTGTAATTTTCTAATCAGAACCAGGCTTCATAACATCGAACGTGAGAGCATGCACATAAGACTAACCGATAGCAATATCTGTGCGCTATATGGGCCGCAAGTGGTATAACGAAGTAAAATTCGGAAAGTTATCTGTACTAACAAATTACTGAAACACTTAAGGCCCTCCTTATAAGTATGGCGAGGTAGCAGCTTGTGGTCTTTTCTAACTGCACTAATATCCATAAGCACACAGTTAGGATTGCATGAAACGCTACTTAAATCTAACCTTAAATCAAAAATAGCATGCAGCCTAACCTATAACATGCCAAAATGCATATCAACAAATGCTTGTTCGCAAGCCGCACAAGTCGGGCAGCGTGTTGCCAAACCATAACCCGTAGGAGCACTCGAGCAGACGAGGCTCTCAGCGAGATAGATGGTGATTGTTGCTGAAAGGCTTGTGTGAACACAACCTAAAAGTAACATACACTCACTGAAAGCGGCGATTTTTGCTGAAAGGTGTCTGTGAACGCAACCTAAAGGTAACATTCAATCCGTAAAGGCAGAAAATAATTACTGTTAAAGTAATTGCTTAGTGTAACCGTTGTCATACCGATTGTTGCTTAAAGGTGTCTCTGAACAGAACCTATAGGTAACATACACGCACTGAAGGCAGGAAATTATTAGGGTGAAGGCAATTGCTTAGTACAAAATTGCGGCTCTGTTCATGGCTGGTTTTTCTGTTACTAAGAACCAAAAACATCACATAATGCAACCTAACGGCGAACACACCCCAGGAAAGTTGATACCTTATTTTAGCGTTATGAATTTAATAAAATGCTCAGAAAAAGAATTGCAATCCAAGATTCGGACATATGCTTCAGTGGCAAGAGTATTCAGATGTGTAGTGTTCATCTGTTGCGCCACAAAAACAACGTGATCAGCGGCCTTTAAATGCGCTCTTATTCGTTTTGACAATATTTTCATTACTTGTCGACAGTTAACGCTACTCAGAGGAATCACGCGCCAGAGCGTCGTCTGCTTAAATGCTCCTGCGTTATATGGTTTGACAATACGCAACCGGGCATCTGTAACCTAGTCGGCAACATCTCTGGCTCACAACCGGAGTCGTGGGCTCAAATCCCGCCTGAAACCTAGAACTGTTGATATATTCCTCTCAGCCAAATAAATCTCTTCACAAAGTCAATACCGTGCGATATGCGGTGGTTTTAATTCTCCTTACATGTATTGTTTTAAATACCTTCATTCCACACATGGTGTCGCGTTGCCCGTGAGCGCTTTGGTGTGGTTGAATTCGCGCTGCGACGTCATGACCCAGGTTTGACAAGCCAAGATTGTTACGGCACAACGCCGCACGCCGACTAGACAAAGAATGGTTGGCCTCTGGACGGAAACCTGAAAACTATCAATTTAAAGAGCAGAGCCGCATTCTAAACATTCTAAATAATGAGAAAAGCGCACATCACACATAGCGTTTTCTTCTTGAAGTGCTTATAAATCGCCACATGGCGTCATACAGAAGCCTACTCCGTGGGTCTTTTCCGTTTCCGGTGATGCTGAAGCGCAAAAAACAGTCGAATAGTTCTGTAGTTCTTACTTTTCGCTTTATCCAGTCAGCCCACTAATGATTTTCGCTCGCCACTCTGCCATGTAGAACATAACGTCAGAATTCGTTGCTGCAATAAAGCGGCTTTGCTTTGGCGTCGCTGCTATGCGCTGGGACAATCTCTCCCTTCACTGGTTGACCAATGCGCCCCAGCGAAGTATGAGCGAAATGCACTGATCGCCCGACGACCAAAACAAATGTCGCTACGTGCTTCGGTATTTAAAGGCGTCTCCCCTGCATAAGGTGTGAATATGCTACTTTCGGTACGCCTCGCGCATCATTTCCGGTAAAGGTTTATTTTCCGCGCCTTAAACAGAATGCACATGCGCTAAACCTTGACTGTCGCGCCGCACCGATTGCCGCTTGCAAACTGCTGCCATGGTGCCAGGAAGACCACGCAGGTAGCCACTGTAACATGGGGCAGAAAGCACCATCGAGTGGGTTCCCTGAAGCTCCGCTCATAGCCCGCATCAGCGGGCACCAGAGTCAGGGCGATTCTTGGCTTGGTGTTAGCACCGGAAAAGACGAAACAGCAACATTATCAGAAGGACTGCTTTATCTACTATATACTCGTGAAGCAACTACATGCCTGCATAAGCACGGGGTTTTAGCAGCGGCAACATCCGTTGGCGCGTCAGGCGACAAACTTAGTTCCTTGTCTGCCCTAGTAATCGCTAGGCTTAGTATCAAAGCGGCAGCGGCCGGTGCTTTGGAACGGGCCAACGTTGTAACTGTAACGCTGTTCGAAATTCATCACCGCTATACTGGGAAGCCCATTTAACAACAAAATAATGATGAGCCCGATGTGTGTGATGCCTTCAGCAGCGAAGCTACCAGACGCTTGGCGATCGCAAAGGACAGTAGCAGCTATGCGGCTTTATGAAAATGCTCGTATCGGAGTAACTGCATTTCAACACCGGTACAGCAGCTCAGTGTTGGCCAATGAACGTCACAATTTACTCTTGTTGACAGTCATGTATCCATTGATTTGTTATTTACACGAAGACACAATATTAAAGCATTTTTCCGATGTCAGCAGCCCCACCGCAGAGTTTCTTGACTCCTAGCGCTGGCAGGCAGGCGCGGTAGACAGCCCAGCCGGGTCGTCCGCACAACTCGCACGGCAACACCTCCATGGCACAGCCCTCCCACGTCACCATGACGTTAGCGCTCTACGCGTTCGCATTGGCTGTCGCCGTCAGACGAAGGTGAAGAGCTGCGACCGGCCGTTGCGAGGAAGTTCGCAACGGCGTGACGCAGCTAATTGCTCCTTTCTGCACATGTGTACCCGCCTTTACTCCAAGTTAGATATTTTGAACCAGAGTGCCATTTCGGACGAACGGAAGGGCGGACGGACGGACGGACGGGCGGACGGACGGACGGGTGGACGCTGGGAGGAACGGACGGACGGACGGACGGAATAATGGATGGATTGAAACAATATTTTCCAAGGAGAATTATGTGGAGGGTGGGCTTTAGCCTTTTCTTCAATGACATCCTCCTAGCCTAGAACCTCGAATGTCATGCATTAAGCCTCAGAAAATTGTGCTCTATTACCAAACTTCAAATATTATTTTAGTAGTTGGTAATAAATTATTCACCTTATATAGAACCTAATACCACGGACCTATTCTATTTTTTTTTTTTTTAATTTTCCACCCTCATCCTAAAAATCATCCTAGGCGAGTCTCAGATTTTGGAATGACATTTTTTTCTTATTGTTTAGTTGTTGTTTTTTCACACGTTAACTCTGTTTGGTCTTATATTATTTATAGCTGAGCCATTCTCAGTGTTGTAACACAAAGGACTGTTAAAAAGAGAAAGGGTGTTTTCTTGAAGGTGGAAAAAGTGAAAAAAAAAAGTAATAAGAGATAGGTTTATGAAATTTTATAAACAAAATCACTCTCATCGCTTCTCGACCAGCAGATACAATATAGGGTTCAAGTATTCACAGAATGTTGAAGTAAACCTCAAAAGGAAGTATACATGTTACTAAGAACAATGCTAAAGTCCTTAGTTACTTCAGTTTCAGTTTGTTTTTCTCTAGAAGGCTCTTTAGCAGCGTTTCCGAAGCCCGACTGATGAATTCCACTTGTTCGATTCTTTTATCAAGGTCTTCCTTCCTTTGCAATGCTTCGGCATGCAATCTCTGTAGGGGGAAAATAGGCAGGGGTTAGTTATCAACATTCTCATTACTCTCACAAATAGTGTAGTATGCTGTATCGAATGATGTCTTGTTGTATTTATGACTGCGGTAATGCAGTTCCTCGTTGTCCTTACGATAATGGCGAGCATATTACTGCACGACCTCTCATAGTAAACAACGAAATAAAATGTCTTCTGCCTAGATGCAAACCGACTGCCGTCCACGTAAAAGATTAAGGACTCACAGGCTACTAGAGTTCCGTGATAAGGCGTATTCTTCCTCGCATGAAGGACTGTTGTTCTGGCAGCGAACGAACGAAAGAAAACTTTGGACAGAAGCAGTCCTCCCTTTTTTTTAACAGCTGCAAATTTTCCTTCCTCGTGCAGACCAAAATGACTACTGAATACTCTAATAAAGCAGTCTGACACGTTTTTAAGCGTAAAGCTGCACTACGCTGGTCAGAGACGAGTTTCGCGTGAGTGTGCTCCGCCCACTATGCGCATGCGCGAGAACCGCGTGGCGTTAGCCGGCGCTGAGCCTAACAGAAGAAGAAGGAAAAAAACAAGAAGAAGAAGAAAAAGATAAAGCAAAGGAAATTAAAAAGAAAAAGAACAAGAAGAAGAAGAAAAAGAGAAAGCAAAGGAAATTAAAAAGAAGAAGAAGAAGCTGAAGAAGAAGAACGCTCGGTCACCCGCAGCTAATGCTTTCTCTCCATACTTGGTTCAGCAGCGTTGAACCATTCTCATTTTTTAAACGAAAGAGGTGATGCTCACGATGCAATACAGGGGATTGTTACCAAGGATAAGGAAGATGGTACTGAAGAAGCGGCATACCTGACCTCTAAACAAAATTTCATACGTACATCGACTTGTTCCTGAAGTTCCTTCACAGTGTCGGCCATGTTCATACGCAGGTACTGCTCGGCTTTCTGCGATGGAAAAAACCTCTAAGTCACCTGTTTTTCTTTCTGTCATTACTTTCATAGAGCATCATATATACTTTTATTCAACATTTCTTGATATGGGTACAATATAAGACCTAATACTAGTGCATGGTCACAGTGATAAAATTGAGTTTTTGTACCTGACTGGGTTGCATGACAATACTGGTAAGCCTAGTGAATGATACCAATAAAAGCCCCTTCTATTCATCTTCTTTTGTTTCTTTAAAAGGAGGAGAGAGAGAGAGAAAACTTTTAATGAGCATATAATATATAATATAATATATAATATATAAGGAGGAGAATCCTCACCTTAACCGAGCATATATCTTCTGCCCCGTCGGCTCTGTTCCTTTTATACATTTATACGTATTCCCAAGTTTCGATCACTGTTCCTACTTTTTTTTTTCTAAACTAGTGTTTTGCTTGCCGTCCAAAACTTCTATAACCGATAAACCAGATATATGGAATGTTGCAGGTCAAGACGAGGAAGAAGGGAGTACTTTCGACTTCCTTGAATTCATAAACATGAAGCCGTAGTCCCCCGCACATGTATCTTCACATATTGTTCGAAGTTGCAGATCCATCTGTATTGGTCGACCCACCTCCTTGTATTCAGCAAACGAAACGCGGAGCCACTGACGAACAATTGAATTCTGTGAAACTGAAGCACACAAACGTCTCTTATTTCCGTCCTCAGTATCGAACAATTTTTTTTTTCCTTTAGCCGGGATATGTTTTCATGGGAGTGTGCATCGAAGTGAATACATTTATGCTACATGAAAAAGTCCTCCAATGGGTACACTTGTTCTTTATAAAATTTTCTCTTCGAAAACTTTAATAGTATAAAATTATACCCAAATGCTGGCTGCCCTAATGAACTCTATTCTTACCTCAGTGTCTTCTAAGATATTTACTTTTTCTTGCGGGTTTTTATACAATACAATTTTTTTTCCTTTAGCCGGGATATGTTTTCATGAGAGTGTGCATCGAAGTTCTTAGAGTGAATACATTCATGCTACATGAAAAAGTCCTCGAATGGGTGCATTTGTTCCTTAAAAAATTTTCTCTTTGAAAACTTTAATAGGATAAAATTATACCCAAATGCTGGCTGCCCTAATGAACCCTATTCTTACCGAGTGTCTTCTAAGATATTTACTTTCTCTTGCAGGTTTTTATACGCCGGGTTATGTTTTCGTGGGAGTGTGCATCGAAATTCTTAGAGTGAATACATTTATGCTACATTAAAAAGTCCTCAAATGGGTACATTTATTCCTTTATAAAATTTTCTCTTTGAAAACTTTAATAGGATAAAATGATACCCAAATGCTGGCTGTCCTAATGAACTCTATTCTTACCTCAGTGTCTTCTAAGATATTTACTTTTTCTTGCGGGTTTTTATACAATACAATTTTTTTTCCTTTAGCCGGGATATGTTTTCATGAGAGTGTGCATCGAAGTTCTTAGAGTGAATACATTCATGCTACATGAAAAAGTCCTCGAATGGGTGCATTTATTCCTTAAAAAATTTTCTCTTTGAAAACTTTAATAGGATAAAATTATACCCAAATGCTGGCTGCCCTAATGAACTCTATTCTTACCGAGTGTCTTCTAAGATATTTACTTTTTCTTGCAGGTTTTTATACGCCGGGTTATGTTTTCGTGGGAGTGTGCATCGAAGTTCTTAGAGTGAATACATTTATGCTACATTAAAAAGTCCTCAAATGGGTACATTTATTCCTTTATAAAATTTTCTCTTTGAAAACTTTAATAGGATAAAATGATACCCAAATGCTGGCTGCCCTAATGAACTCTATTCTTACCTCAGTGTCTTCTAAGAAATTTACTTTTTCTTGCGGGTTTTTATACAATACATTTTTTTTTTCCTTTAGCCGGGATATGTTATCATGAGAGTGTGCATCGAAGTTCTTAGAGTGAATACATTTATGCTAAATGAAAAAGTTCTCGAATGGGTGCATTTATTCCTTAAAGCAATTTCTCTTTGAACACTCTAATAGGATAAAATTATACCCAAATGCTGGCTGCCCTAATGAACACTATTCTTACCGAGTGTCTTCTAAGATATTTACTTTTTCTTGCAGGCTTTTATACGCCGGAATATGTTGTCGTGGGAGTGTGCATCGAAGTTCTTAGAGTGAATACATATATGCTACATGAAAAAGTCCTCAAATGGGTACATTTATTCCTTATAAAATTTTCTCTTTGAAAACTTTAATAGGATAAAATTATACCCAAATGCTGGCTGCCCTAATGAACTCTATTCTTACCGAGTGTCTTCTAAGATATTTACTTTTTCTTGCAGGTTTTTATACGCCGGGTTATGTTTTCGTGGGAGTGTGCATCGAAGTTCTTAGAGTGAATACATTAATGCTACATTAAAAAGTCCTCAAATGGGTACATTTATTCCTTTATAAAATTTTCTCTTTGAAAACTTTAATAGGATAAAATGATACCCAAATTCTGGCTGCCCTAATGAACTCTATTCTTACCTCAGTGTCTTCTAAGATATTTACTTTTTCTTGCAGGTTTTTATACAATACAATTTTTTTTCCTTTACCCGGGATATGTTTTCATGAGAGTGTGCATCGAAGTTCTTAGAGTGAATACATTTATGCTGCATGAAAACGTCCTCCAATGGGTACATTTATTCCTTAAATAATTTTCTCTTTGAAAACTTTAATAGGATAAAATTATACCCAAATGCTGGCTGCCCTAATGAACTCTATTCTTACCTGAGTGTCTTCTAAGATATTAACTTTTTCTTGCAGGTTTTTATTTTCAACTGTCAACGTCTGGAAGGAAGACAATAAATACAACTACTTATACTTCCATTATGGATGCTCACGCCTGTATTCATTCGCATGCAGCCGTCCAGCGGCAGCACTGTTCCTAAGCTGTGCGCTAGCTGTGACATAACTGAAAATCACTTTTATAGCCATTGTCATTTCTGTTTTGTTCTTTTTTTTAATATTGTAGCAGGAAGTTCCAGAACTGGCGTCTTAGTATTTTACGTAGGCGTTGAAATATGGCGAAGTGGAGGCCTGGAGATTAATTGATATAAGGCAAGATTGTTTACCTCACGGTCACATTGCTCAGGAATGTTTGAATAGTTGGCATATAATAACTGACGGCTTCCTGACCCTGATTTGTTCCTGAAAACTCGATCGAAACCCCATACTAGCACACGTGATCCACTACTATAGCAAACTTGGTGATCTCAGCGTGAATGTACTTTCAGCCGGTGCTTTGCAGCATGTACATTAAACTATTACTTTGCTTAAATTTCATGTTTCATTTTTAGTAGCCGATATTTTTTTCCTAGCCTGCTCCATACTAATGCATTACCGAAAGCTGCAAGAAGTGTAATGATGGGAATGGTGACTTACCACTCTTAAGTTTATTTGCATTCCTGAAAATATGATAAGTGAGATTATGGAGACAATAGCTCTCCCTCACCCCCTTCCCAACAATGAATTCATAGTGCCTAAAGGTATACAATGGTTTCGATCAGCTTTCACGCACTCCGCGAGAGAACACAATGACTGCTTTTCTTATCAGGCAATGAACCGCCTCCGCCGATTCCAGGCGCGCCTCTTCTCGCCACGGCTTGACCCTGGTGATTGTCACTCCTTCAGCCCAGCAGTCATTCGGATGTCTCTTGGAAAATTGCTGGAAGCACTTTTTATTTGCAGCTATATGATCGGTTGGTTCCTTATTTATTCCGGAAACCATATCACTAAGCTCACGTATGAAAGCGGGAATAGACAACACAACATTTCCGAACAAACAACAGCTTCCACATGCTCGTGTAAACACTGTACTTATGTGAATGCCCAATTATCTATGAATATATTTAACAACAATATTATCCAAGAAATATCATGGTAAATTCCGACCTTACCTGCACTTTTCTTTCCAATTTCTTGACTTCGTCCTTAAGTCGACTCTTATGGCTAGCCAATCCTACATCATCTTCCATACTTTTGAAGGATACCTGACACCAAGAAAAATGCGTGCTTCGGTTACGTGCGGTAGCCCTTTTATTCTTTTAATTTATACCGACCCAATTTAGAAAAACTGAATACCAGTCAGTACAAAATACATTTTAGTCTCAATACTGAGATGTCCGAAAATTTAATTTCAAAATGTTGCATATATTCCTTTGGTAGGCCGACTTGGATATCAAATTTTGTGTGCCCTTCCATCAGCCTCTCAGGTACCGCACATACACAAAAAAAAATTAAGAATCCTTGAGGCTGCGTCTGAGAATTTTTTTTATTTGAAATTTGCTGAGTGTTTAAAAAAAACTTACCTGAGCGTAGTCGAATCCTTGCATATAACGCCTTTCGTGTTTTTTTCGACAGACATCCAAGTGTTCGTCCCTAAACTGGATTGAAAATGCATATTTTCATAAATAAAACACTGCTGTCGGTGATCCGCCAAACATTTTTTACTTTGATGCTCTGGCTAACGAATCCATCTAATGCAATTTCTGTAGAAAACGCTTCTCTATTAAACAACAGGGAAGTATCGGCATTTCGGAAGTTCCTCATATTATGTGAGCAAGCATACAATATTTTAAATTATTATTAGGCAATCTGCTTTTCAATTATCTCTTGCCACAGCCTATAGCGAGGCTGCAAACACCGTTTATTTCCTCTTAACATCTCGTACAAAGTCCCTCGCTTCATGAGATAGGTAGGCAGAACAAACTACGAACGCTCTGACTGCTTCCCTGCATAAGGCGCTACAAAATTAGCCAGCTGCAGATCACGCAAGCACTGCCTCCCATTTCATCCCAGCTGGGTCCACCTATAGCTGGATTCGTAGCACTGTTTAGCCTGCATACGTCACCATACCCAACCTTCCATGAATTCTGCCAAGAGACCGTGCCGTGAGAAAAGTGGAGGCGGCAATATTGGTACTAGTATCCTCCTTATATAACAAGCTTATTGCTTTCCTGTCTCGTACGAGAATAATAGCGAATTATTGTGCTTAATGCTATATGGCGCTGAAATATTGCATATGTCAATGATACGGCTACTGTGTAGGATTTAGGCACATTTAATAATATAAACTTAGCACTGTTTTTGATGCAACACGTTGCACCAACATTAATATTAAAATAATGTTCAAGTCCGTATATTATTCTACAGGTACAGTAAAGACTTTATGGGTTAGTTCATTGTACCTGACGGCTCAAACGGCGCACAGCCTGAATGGAGCTAAAGAGGATGACAGGCAACTACTTACATATACAAAGGAATCAAACTCTTCATTGCAGTAGGTACAATTGACCGGCCTTAGATCGCAGTCTCCCATGTGAGCCTGGAACGGTGCATTGAAGCAATAAATCTTAGTACTATATATTAAGGAGCACAAGACAATACCTCTCTAGGTGTAATGCCAACTTCACTAATGTTCATGAAGCGTTAAACAAAGCTAACAATGTTCCCTGCTGTTTTACTTTTAGTTTTTGTTTTAGGGCACTTTTTTCCGGCTACAAAACTTCAAAAGGAAATTTGAAGAATTTTCAATGCAGTGTTTCAACAAGCTGGGTGCCCTTCATTACTTCATCTATGCTGCCAAAGAAAAAAAAAATGAGTTATCACTTCAGCGCTCATATTGCCAACCACTGCTAAGAATCATTTTCAATCTGAGATGGGCACGATTTCTAACGTTCATGAAAAAACACAGCGCAACACGACGGCAAAGCATGAAACAAAACATAAGGCCCATTGTTGTCTTTGCGTCACTTCGTTGCCGTTATTTCGCGGTACTCTCAATAAGATCCTTCACATAACGGATCACTCAGTCCAAAGCTTCTATAAAGCTATCTGATGATTCATTTTCTCTTTGCAGGTACCTTCGAATGCCTATGAGCATTTGACATCCCCGAAGAAATTTGTTATATACCGTGATTAGAAATTCAGCGTTGAATGAATGAGCCTAGACATTTCAAAACTGTGGTTGATGTTTAAGCGTACTCGTACTGTGTACTAGGGTTGTGGGGCGAATTTAGCTTCAAAGTAAGCTGCTGCACACACCAGACACCGCCGCCTTCACGTGTCACCCGAAGTTTATTGCAAAAATAGTTCGTTTAAACAACATGTGTGTAGGAAAAAAAGAGCAAAAATTAGCAAACAAGCGTTTCCGCACACTGCATATCCTTAAACTAGTTCAACGCAGTCTATTGATTCAACCCGTCGCAGAAGCTAGCTTGTAACGTGTGTTCAATTCTCTCATTAAATAATTATAACTGCCATAGAGAACCGATAGGATGCTTTGCTGACTGTATATAGCAAAAAAGGCAGTGGTATACTGAGCAAGTATCAATGAATATGTTCAATGTTTAGTGTTGTCTTTCGGCAGAGTTTGTTACGAACATCTTGTTTAGAATATAATTTAGTTATTAATTTTTGGTGTGGCAAATAATGTACTGCAGTCAGATTTTACATCCTGAATGCCTGCCAATCAACGAAGGTTGAAATGTTATATTTTGGCATAGACTGGCACCAAGCAATATACACGAGGGCAATATCGTTAACAGACACTTACCTCTATATTTGAGGCCTCTACACTGACTTCGCAGTAAGGGCATCGGAGCAGCCTGTGCTCCCGAAATTCTGCAAGGGGTGTCGACTTCACCGTGGGATCAGTTTCCTCCCAATATGCTGAGCAAGTCGCCGCACGAAATGCTTTCGACCTGCCGTTTATAAATTATGTGAGACTGCGATAAATTTTCAACGTGATACCGCTTCATTCAATGCTATTTTGTATCTAAATTGGCATACCATTGCTCCGCTATTCTCCCTAAAAATAAGGAAGTACATTTAAGCCTAAAATATTCGCACCCATTTCAAGGAGCACCGGAGTCAAAGGAATACGAGCAAATTACCACAACTCGAAAACGTTATTCCTGCACCTTTGCCTCGAAACATTCGGAAGCAACATAGTCCTAACGAACTGAAAAACAACTGAACTTCACAGAAACAAAAATGCCCTTTTCTGTAGAATGCATTATGTCTGATAAAAGAGGACGAAGATAAAAGAGCAAAAGGATAAATCCTAAATGATTTTAGTAGTAAGGTTGAAAGTTGGGCGAGTTGAATCTGGTTCATTTTGAAGGTAGCGCGAAAAACGAGGACCAAGAGTACAAGGACACAACACGAGCGCTTTTCAAGAGTACAAGGACACAACACGAGCGCTTTTCACACGAGCGCTCGTGTTGTGTCCTTCTACTCTTGGTCCTCGTTTTTCGCGCTACCTTCAAAATGGACTAAATGATTTTATTTCTTCTTAATTGGAGGATTATGGACGAGGCCTTCGCCTGCAGTGGGTACAGTCAGGCTGATGGTAATGATAACGATGATGATGATTGAATGTTTGTAATAGGAAGACATTGTACATCATAGAGCTTCCTAAGATTTTTCTTTGAATTCAACCACATCTTTGAAATGTTGCGTTTAAATATTTTCTGAGGTCTTGGGTTAGCAAATGTATTTAACCCGGTCCTGTGCTAGCTGTATCCACTTGACCCCTGTGAACGTTTTAACCTCATCCACCCCCCTAACTTTCTACCACCCCCTGCTATGCTTTCCTTCCCTTGGAATCCAGTTTGTTACCCTAAGCGACCATCGGTAATCCTCTCTTCGCACTACATGTCCTACCTATGCCCATTTCTCCTTCTTAATTTCCACTAGTATGTCGGTAACCTGAGTTATTTCTTTGACCCACTCTGCACGCTTCCTATCTCTTAATGTTACCCCTACCATGTTTCGTTCCCTAGCCCTCTACGTTGTCCTCAACTTAAGTAGAGCATTTTTCGCCACGTTTCAGTCCCGTAGGTGAGTACAAGTAAGATGCAACTGTTGTATAATTTCCTCTTGAACAATACCGGCAAGCTGCTATTCATATAATCAGTGTGTGCTCGCCAAATGCGCTCCAACCCAATCTTATTCTCCTCGTTATTTCAGTTTCATGGTCCAGATCTGCGGTTACTACCTGTCCTGAGTAGACATATCCGCCTACTACTTCCAGTGCTTCGCTACTGAACGTAAACTACTGTTCCTTCCCGAGGCTGTTGAACACTACCTTAGTCTTCTGTATATATATTTTCAAGCCTGCATGTCTACTTTTCCTGTCTAGGCCATCAATCATTATTTGCAGTTCATCCCGTGAGTTACTTAGCAAGGCAATGTCATCAGCAAATCGCAGGTTACTGAGGTATTCTCCATCTACCCTTGTCCCTAACTACTCCCATTCCAAGTCTCTGGATACCTCCTCTAAGCAAGGTGTGAATAGCACTAGGAATATCGTGTCTCCTTTCCTAACACATTTCTATATAAGAATTTGTTACTTTCCTTATGCAGTTACCATGCAGCCACTATATATATCTTCTAGTACTTTCACGTATGGCTCACTTACACCCTGATCTCACAATGCCTACATGACCGCCGAGGTTTCTACTCAGCCAAATGCTTTTTTGTGATCAATGAATGCTACGTATAAGGGCTCGTTATATTCCTAGCAATTTTCTATCACCTGGTTGATGGTATGGATATGATCGATTGTAGAATACCCTTTCCGAAACCCTGCTTGACATTTTGCTTGATTGCAGTCTAAGGTTGTCCAGATTCTATTAGCGATTACCTTAGTAAATACATTATACGTCACAGACAGTAAACTGATTGGTCTGTAACGTTCAATAAAAATTTAATAACAGTTTTCTAGCTCGGAAACAATACGTTTAGGCAATATACTGTGTCATGCTAATCAACAAAACTTACGGGGGAAACCCTTTCAGCGCCGCTGGTATCGAACCCTGCCTAAATGATGTGTAAAGGCACGTAGCATCGTCAATGCCCTTTTCAGAACGGCCGGCGAGTCGAACGAACTGTCCCAAATGAAAACAACCGAGTTGCTGCCACCAATTCTGGTTCATCGGCCCAACTTCACAGTTTCAATTAACCACTGCTGCCTCTATCGTCAACAAAATACACCGTGAATGCAGCTGAACCGTAAGGTTAGCCACGTTTTCGTAAACGCGCTCGCGGAAGCTTCCATTCTCAATTTCTCAGCACTTATCTCTTAACAAGGGGTTAAAAAAGCGTTCCAATCAGAAGTGAAAACTAGAAAGTAAAACAACCCCGAGAGGAGATTAACTGTGTTTTTCTAGCTGCAAGGAAAACGGTACGCCAAGCAGAACAGCACGGAATTTAGAAATCGGCGTTCCCATCCACTTCAAAACAATAACAAAAGCTTACATGTTCCAGTGGCGTCTTTTCCAGTCCTTTAAGGGTTGGGGTAGCTATTTGCTGTTTCTCTTCACTGGTACACCTCGACAGTTTCTAAAAGCGGTCCTTTATCTCTCTTATCAAACCCTATTATTCATACAATATACAATCCAATTGAGAAAGCTCCCGTCAGTGGTGCCATCTATCTCAGCGAGTGGTAATCAGAGGCTGAACGTAAAAGGTCGTAAAAGAAAAAAAAAGAGCACAACGTAAAAAAAAAACTTGAGCGTAAAAAAAAAAAAAAAGAAAAAGCTCGGCGTAATTCACAGTTTGTTCGAGTAAAATACATGTATGAAAACGCAATACTTTGAGCGGCGAAAAATTTGAATGTTAAGTTATCATCGCGGAATTTGCCGCATTATCGTACACCCCTCAACTCTGTAGATATATCACTGCTTTTAGGCCGCTTCCTGTCGGAAGGCGCAGCTTTATTTTGGCCGGTTCCTGAATCAGGTCACATGGGATGGAGTCATTTCGAAAGACTTTGATAACTCGAAACACTAACTTTTTCGTGACGCGCTTTATGATAAATTGATGCGGTAATATTTTACGATAACCAAAAGTTTTAGAATTCTTTTCAAGGAGACAACTCAATATCATTGAAAATTTATGTTCCAGCCGCGAACTACAATCAATTAAAAACTGCTACGCCTCATACACAGACCAATTTTCGCTAATGGCATTTCTGAGGAAAAGTTATGAAAGAGCTCTAGGTTCAACAAATCACACTCTGCGTTTTTCTACAAAACAAATTTAATTTTCATCTTTTATCAAACACGGACAAAACAATCTGTTCGAGTTTAATAATTCATCCCGGCCTAAAAACAAACGCAACACACTCTTTAAACTTACCCTATTTGAGCACCTACGCGACCGCGCACCTGGGTCCGAGAGCAGCTCTCCATCTTGACTTTCCTACAATCCGCTTTTCTTCATTAACTTATTTTCTGGGTTTCGTATCTTATTTTACGACCAACGAGGACGTTCTCATTGGTGAGGTGCGCAATAATAATTACAACTCACGCTTATGTGATCACATGCATAGGAGCAAGGCCTCTGCGTATTCATAAGACTTATTTCTATTTTGTCTAGCACGTTCTTTGGCAAGCCATATTTCTTTTTAATGCGAACACTAGATTTCAGCGGAACAAGTACCTCTTATTTTATAACGTTCTTTTTTTTAACATGTTGCGCAGCTCGGAAACACACTGTGTTTAAAATGAAGGCTTGTCAACGTTAAAGTCAACAATGAAGGCTAGTACACAGGTTGTTTTTTTTCTATTCTGAGGACAACTATTCTTTTATTTATATTCTTCTATTTCTCTCTCTCTCGCTCCCTCTCTCTCTCTCTCTCAGGACCACTTGAAATATTTAAAGGCTGATTAGGTACAGCCACAGCGTGTGCCGTAATTTTGTTCGCTGGTTTCCGTTTATCATGAGACCAATGGTTATACTTAACCCCTCCATTTGTGATTACCTGACTGGGTCACACGTACTCCAAACCAGACTCTAGTACTAATTTTTGCAAATCCAGTTTTTCGACAACACCTACAAAGCTCATCAATAACGTTGACCGTGCATCTTTGCATAACTGTGTCTTTCACACCTTGACGTTGTTGTGCCCGCTATGTCAGGCAGTGCTACTAAGCCGTTCTGAAAGACGATATTTTTAATATTAGTAACGTAACTCGCATACAGTTGATGCTAGGTGCAGGCTTGAATTAAAACATCTCGCAGTCGAGTACCACCTTATTAATACAACAAAATACTAACAGAAAAAAATTATTGCGTTGTTATTTCAGAGAAGGTAAAAGCATTCACCTTAAGGATTTCAGTGTTTATGGGTTCATGCAAAGTCCCTTCTAACATTATCAGGGTCGGTTCTCCAGCAGCTCGTATGGTAAAGAATTTTGTCATTGGAATCATCCTATAGAGTCTGCGCCCAACTGTTATTCGCATTTTTTATCCGACTTCTGCTTTCAAATAAAACGAGTTGTTATGTCGCTCAGTTGCACTTCCTCCTAGTCCAATATATGCCCCAATTAAAGCGGCAGTATTAATGGCCCCGTTGTCCACACAATCCGCGGCGGCACTCGTGGCGTTACGATGAATGAAGAACATATCTGTCAATTCAGGTAGTTTCTTGAAGGTGGAATGTCTACATGAGAACTGAACACTCCGGTTGTACGCTCTCTACCCCCTTTAACTAAAGATCTTTGAACATGTGACAGATTACTTTCCTTGGCGCGTATTGCTTTTTCTCCCTTTATTCCCCTCCGCGCGCGTAGGGTAGCTTACTAGGCATAGCCTAGGTACCCTCCCTGGCTTTCTCTTCTATTCTCTCTGCACATTTCGGTACACCAGGGTCCCGAGGAGGGACTTTATATGAATGTCGGGTGGTATTTCACGTGATGCGGGAGCTTACGACTTTGTTCTAGCGAGCATGAGAGAAAATAGAACCTGACGTAAGGGATTAGTTATAAGCAAGAAGAGAAGCGCATCTAAGCGAACGATGAACTGCGCGGGGAACCGCAGATTGGAGCCAATATACGGTTTCGTTTCATTCGTTTTAAACCAGAGCTTAACTGTGCCCAGATATCCTAGCTCAGCATTATGCTTGTTTTTAAAATTAAAAATGCAAAGTATCACGTGGCTACTTTTTCCTGTGTACACGAAACTTTAAATTTTTTAATAAGCTGTGCAAGTATTGACAATTTAACCTGATCACCAGGAAATATGTTTGGGCATGTTGGTTCATTGCCACGCAGAAAGTATAGCACAATAACAGAGGACGAAGTGAGGACAGGACAAGCGCTTTTCCTGTTCTCGCCTCCTCTTTTGTTTTCACAGCGCTATGTTTTCTGTTTTAAGCTGATGACATTCCCGGAATGGCAGCCAGCTTCCTCCCGAAAAAAAGCATGCATGAATTAAGGTAGTCACGATGCAGTGCACATCAGCACGTCCTAATTAGTTCAGCTGTACAAGGTAAATTGCTAACGCAATAGGTGATATATAGGCGCAAATAAATCAAGTAATAGTGCATATTCAGCCAAGACCGATAAACGTCGAAGGCTGGCGTTAACATTTCTTTTGACGAGAAATACTGCCTTTTTGAGGCAACTCATTTTGGCGGCTCATCACTTAGAACCCACTACAATTTACCTTACCAATGCTCCAAAGCAGAAGCATTAAATTCGTTGTAAGTTTTCCGAAATTGCAAAGTGGTTTCTTATTCAGGTGCATTTAGGAGTGGCTCACATTCTTCTCAATCCAACTATATGGATAGGAAAACTATATGGATAAGATATGTATAGGAATGAGCACCACTAAAAGTTTTGGTAGCTCTACCTTCATAACCAATTCAATACCATCGAAAGTTTTGAATAGCAAGCTGTTTCCTCTTCAATTTAAATGGGAACCTCGAATATATTGAATGATTATTGCAATGCCTTTTTCGGCCTAGCATCTGCATATTAACGACTGTCTGAGTTAGATAGGTAGGAATGAGGATGGAAGGCTGGGATGTTAACCGTAAAGGCCTCCGGTTGGCTACCCTACACTGGGGAAAAGGAATAAGGGCATTAAAGAGGGGAAGAGAAAAGGGACGTGGAGCTCAGACAGAGTTTGTCACACAAGCCGGTGGCTGTTAGAAAACTAAGCAGTGCCCTGTATGCCTTACAGGCGGTCGACTGCCATGGCCACGGACCAAAGATCTTATCCGCCGTTAAAGGGCGAGGATCGAGGTGCAGTTGGAGAATAACCTAGTAATGTCTCACCTGTAAGCAGTAATTATAAAAGTTATCTTAAATGTGTCACCAACCTTCAAATAACTGGTAAAGCACTGCTAAAGGAACTACAAATAACTTCACTCATAAGAACCGAACAAAAGGGCGAGATCCCTAGAGAATTGAAGGCTCTCCCCAATTCCAAAGCATATGCATTCGTAGCGCATTATTGGCCGGAGACGGGCAAGAACCCTAGCTCTTCAACAGTTGTGGGATGGGAAACCACATACGCTGTAAGTGGATGCAGCAGGTCCTATAAACGGTGTTATGGCCGTAGTGGTATTGACCCCAAATGGAGACTCCATTAAATGCGCCTCGATCAAGACCGCAGACCCGGACTGTGAAGAAGAAGCCGCGATAGCCTTCACCGTAGCCACAAACCCAAAAGCAACGGTCCTCATGAACTAGCAAAACGCCTGCCGCAGTCTCCCAAGGGGAGCAATACAAAAAACAGCACTAAAACTCATTACCAAACGACCGCCGATCCTCTCCACAGTGGTGTGGTTCCCAGGGCATTTGGTACCCGACTTATGGGGAGGTAATGACGCCGCGAATCGGCATACCAGAGCAACACTTCACCGGGCCTACTCCCACCTGGTTGTATAGGCCCCAAACTGCACGACATAGAAAGGAATTCTGACGCAGTCAACGTCAGCGCAATGCCGTACGGGAAACAACTCTTTCTACACACAGAGGCTGGAGCAGTCTGCCCACCACCTCAAAAAAACACTAAGGGAAAAGGGGAACATACACCTCGGCGCATACAAACTGACCCACACCGAAAGTCGCACATCAGTGGCACCCCACGCCACACAGCCCTCGATGTAGACACTGCGACCGAATTGCATATACATGCCACATGATATGGGAATTCCAAGACACAGCCCAGGTAATCTGAACCCCAACCCGTTTATAGAGCATGTGGGGAACGATTTTTACTCGTTCTCCTGTTCTGAAACACCAGAAAAGTCGAATTTTAGACATTTATTTTTAGCAATGGAAGCCCTTAATATATTTCAGCTTACCTGCAGCTTGCGACAGAGCGGGCTTCAGTGTTATAATCAACTTAGTAAGTCATGGCTTTTCAAAACAATCGGTAACGACACTTCCTCAAGCATATAATCAGAAGCAGTTTATGCACAGCGCTCCGAAAATAAAGCAAAAGGAGTTTCATCCACAAAAATCTGTACAACGTCGAAGTACTATTTAAGCTTGGCTATTTCATCCAGGAGTTTGCCGAGTGGCTCGTGAAGAATGGCGTTCTTGGTTTCCAGTTCCGTAACTCTTGCATCCACATCAGGGTGGGTCTGCATCACTCCAGCTTGCAATTCCTGCAAAATGCCGAGACCACGTAGCAGTCATCCGAATCAAAAAGGCATAAATGGCAGTTTTTTTTTTTTTTGTTTTTTTGTAGCCGCTCGCCAAATGTGTGCGTCAATGACAGTAAATAACATCGAAATACCAATGGTAGTAGGCTGCACAAGTGTTTGTCTATACCTGTCCGGAAACATAAGGCTATTTCAAAGTTTGGCTGCAGCAACAAAACTCCTTTCTCTGATAATTAACTACTTTGGTACCGTAATGAATCATGACTATCACACTGCGTACAAGTAGCATTGTGTTTTGTTTCAGTTCAGTTCAGGCGTTCAGTCGTGTCCGACTCTTCGTGACCCTATGGACCATGTCACGCCACGCTTTCCGGTCTCTCACTATCTTCCTAACATCCCATAACTTCATCTGCAATGCCTCGAGGATGCCATCTAACCATCGCGTTCGCTGCCTACCCCTTCTCCGGCGACCCTCAACCTTTCCCAACATCAAATATTTCTCCAGCGACTCCTCTCTTCTCATCAGATGACCAAAGTAGCTGAGCTTTAACTTGAGAATTTTACCCTCCAATGTGCAGTCAGGGTTTATGGTCGACAATATCGACTGATTTGATCTTCTGGCAGTCCAAGGAACTCTTAAGAGTCTTCGCCAGCACCACAATTCAAACGCGTCAATTCTTCGGCGGTCAGCCTTTTTCACAGTCCAACTCTCGCATCCATACATCACAACTGGAAGGCTCAGTATTTAAATAAATGCAAATTACCTGTCCGAATCAGTTTAAAAGAGCTTTTAAAAACCGCTACTCTCAACCGTACCAACGAAGAAAAGAGTAAGTCTTTCCGGTTACAGGCCCTCAATGATTACTGCACGAGTCTCAAGCCCAAACCGCCCTTTAAACCGAAAACACGCAATAAGCGAGAACACAGAAGTCGCCATAGAGTTTTTGCAAACTATACGCTTTTTTTTTTTTTTTGCCGCGTGCGGCATCTGAGATTTAACTAACAGTACGGTTCAATATCGCTGCCTGTTAGCTTTGTGAATGTGCGTTAATCCAGTTTTCAGAATCTGTTTCAACATGCTGTTTTGTTTGTGAACAACCCACAAAGCAAAACAAATAGTAGTGAGGTGCGGTAAAGTCAAAAAGCGAATCGGACTATTAGAAAGGCCGAAGTTGAGATCTACGGAGGATTTTCACCACTTGGGCTGGTTTAACTTTCAGTGGCAGCATACAGTACACGGACGCCTTGCGTTTCGACTCCACCCGAAACTATGTCGCCGCCTCTGGGACCGAATCCGAGTCCCTAGGCTCAGTAGGCGGGTGCCCTAACCCTTCATCCACCACGGCAATCACATATTACAATATGAAACTAAACATTCAATAGCAATTCCTGTCTATGCAACACGCTGCTAGTTAAATAGGTGCGCAGTCTGCTCACAGTTTCTCTGAAATATGCAGATAGGAACTACTGGCCCTGCTAAACGAGTTGAGCATGCATACGTTTCTGGCCTAGATTTGTGTTGCGCCGAATTGTTCGGCAATTTTTCGCCGTTTGCTAGCATCGTCTTATGTAAACGAGTTCCAGTCTTGTTAAGACGTAACTTGTTGGTGACAGGGCATTCACGGCTTCTACGCGCTTACTTAAATGTGTAGGTCTTTAAATATCGTACAATATTTAACTACTCTTAGCGGGTCACACTAGAAGTCATGTCCGCCGGTACAGTTTCCTCTCATTCCTGTTTCGTACGTGAAGTCTAAAACAAAAGCTAACAACGAACATGTAGATGCCGCATCCACCCAGGCATTGTAGAAAAAAAGCCTGAAAAGTGTGGCCTAACAAACCTTTAAATACATAAGCTGCTGACCCACCGATGCCTCGTTTCTGAGCCTCATGTAAGAAAAAAAAAAAGCTTGTGCCAGCTAATCATGTACTGAAACACATTGATTGGGCTTCATACAAAGACACTGAGGCCGTTTATAAAAATGTTAGTATTTTGGGGGCATGCTAACATCAAACATGAGCATTAAATACTGTTCAAAAGACACAAGCTAAGCTGAATTTAACTTTCACGAGAAAAACATGGTATATACAAATTTTGTTCACCGGGCGCAGTCATTGGGAAGCGTTAGGTTTTTGACAATTGTGAGCTCGAAATTATGTGCCGCTCAGCGCCTATTTTACGAAACCGGCTAACACCTGTGTGACCCAGCGCCCCAAAAGCCTTAGTGGCTAGGGCACACTTAGGATTTTAAACTTCCTAGACTATCAAAATATGCAATCAAACGGAGTCAAAAGAGGCTCCTGCCTATGCTACATATTCCGATTTATACTTAACTGCTGGTACAAGTGAACAAAAAAAAGCTACACCAGAGACGTTCCGTTCCTGTCCTTTCTTTAGTTTCCATCACATACGTGAGGTAACAAACCGGCCGGCACTGGCGAATTTTTCTTCCTTACCATTTCTCTGTCCACTTCTCTATCTACTCCAGCTACGCAGAATGTGAACCAATACTTACGCTTATTTTTTTCATGAGGTCTTCCTGGTTGTCGCTCATGTTTATAAGAAGGTACTCCTCCTCTTTCTGTTGTCGAAAAATACGTAAATTTAAATCACCAACCGTCCCTTGACTCGAGCAATTAAACTTCGATTAGGGGCATTCCAATATCGAATTTCACCAGCAGAATGGCGCTTTTTATTTTCAAGCAAAATCATTAAAGATGGTCTCATTTTTGTAGCTTTTAACGCTTCTGGGATGTAAATACATGTCGAGAACTTCTCGTTTATAGAAGAATCGAATCACTCGTTGTGGTGACCGTCAGTCTCAACCAGCAGTTCACCATGCAGCAACCAGCTGCTAATTCGAGAAGAAATGACCTTGAACGTAATTCCTATCCCTCAGCGCAGGCTACCACCACTGTCGAGAAACACTTCTGAATGCACCCTCAGCCATGATACACAAACCAACCCCTTATTCAAAAGCAAACAGCCATAGAAATGAACTGTCAATTGAAAAATTTCTACAAAAAAGTTCCCCGAACTCTTGTTTTCAAATACAGACATATTATAAGTCATCCGGTCTATTCTCCGCCTACGTTTGCAGTTCACTAATAAAGCCATCAATAATTTTTAATCTTCAAATACCTCAAAAATACTGTATTAGAACGCATCATTCTTTTTCACGACAATTCCGCAATAACCATGTTACTTTGACTACCTCAAAATAATGGTTTAGACGTAGGAGCTGTTCTCACCTGTATATCCTCTACGTTTCGGAGCGAGTCCTTGAGAGAATTATTCTCAATGCGCAACTCCTGGAAAGAAAACATTAGCCGCAATTTAGTAAGCTCGCAAGACGCCTGAGCTTACTTCCAAACACTCAAGTAATGCACCTGGCAATGGTATTTTGGTATGTTCCAACCAAGTGACGCATAATTCCAAGTGACGGTTTTTTGTTGACACTACGCCAGCCAGCTCAGCTCGTCGCGTATGCTCGTATGCCGTAGCCACAAACGGCAGGCACAACGAAACCCTCAGGAGACTGCGTGCAGAAGAAACGGATAAAAAGTGCACTGCACGTCTCGAGAAAAGAAGGAAGAGGGCTTTGGCTGCTTTAATCGTTGAGTCTGGAGACGTCGAAGGTGGTCGGTGCGCAGACTTTGCACGAGAGTTTTACCGCCGCTTCACGAACAACCTTTTGGAAGGGTGTGCTCTATGTGCGACCGGCTGTGGCATAAAAATGATCTAACACCGGTGCGTGAACTTATTTATCCGACTGTGCATTTGGCCACAAGCGTAGCCATGCAGCCGTTGCTTTCGCAATTCAACTAGGGGTAACCACAGCTGAACCACCGTCAACGTTTTTTCTTTGCGAGCATTTTTAATGTTTCGAAAGGTAACTTGAATTACATGGTGTTCCCTAGAGTTCCTGAAATGTCGCTTAACCTGTTATGTCTACATTGTTTGGCGTCCTTCGCATCATATTTGCATGCAGTTTGGGAACGTGAATTAGTCTCCACCACTTCAGCTCCCTCGTTGCATAGAAACAAATGTGACAGCTTTTGGTGTCATATTCTAAGCCTAACATCATTGTCGCTGCAAACAGCAGTTGTGTACTTCTCGCTGAAGTTATCAGGTGTCCCGTGAAATAGATGAGCGGGTGTTTATCGTAGGCACTTCTCAGTAATCTGCCACTGTTCCGCGAGTTCTTTCCCTTTATATATTTGCTACTTCGTTATATTTTCTACTTTTATTTCACCACACGAAATCTATGGTCAGCATGTCAATTTCATTTATACAGCTAAAACAAGTGACAATAAATTTCATTGAAGTGTGATGAGCGAGCGACGATTACGCACCCTTGGTTATGGGTCAAGCCACACGTGTTACAATATTTCCGCTGCAAGCACATAAATGAAGTGGAAATGAGGGTACTCGTTATAATACATGAAGGAAAGAAGCCAACAGTCGACGAGGCAAAGGAAAGCATTGGGGATTGTACTTTGTCTCTTTTTTTTTTAATTTTTACTTCGGTAATCACATAAATTAGTAATGTAATCTGTTTAGGGGAAAGATAAACACAAAGTAGAAGGAAAAACAACGTACCGATGGTGGGGACCGAACCCACGACCTCCGAATATCGCGTCCGGTGCTCTTCCAATCCCCAATGCTTTCCCAATGCTTCCAAAGTACAATCCCCAATGCTTTCCTTGGCCTCGCCGACTGTTGGCTTCTTTCCTTCAAGATTTCCGCTGAACTTGCAAGGCAGATCTTCATGTTATTATTGGCTTTAAAATGCTCTAATCCCTTAATCCGGGGTAGAACTTGAGAAAGACGTTGGCTACACAGTACGAAAGAGCACTTAACAAGGATAGATGACGAGCCTCAGTTCGCTAGCCGAACCAACGTTTCGACATGTGCACTTTTCTTCGTCTGGAGTTTCACAGTATATAGTGTTCCTTACAAACCATGTGGTCCCTCCTGGCCCTTACCTGAACTTGGGCCTCCAATTTAAGGATCCGGTCCATGAAAAGGGTGCCATGTGCTGGCGAGAGTAAGTGAGACTCCATTTCTTTGTTGGATGCCTGAAAATCCATTACTAGGGTTATTTTACTTCGTGTTTATGGTAATTCGTCGCTTATTGATGCAATAATAAAGACAAATTACCTGAAACTTGCACCCAAGTCGCTGGTAAGGACACTTAACGGGCTTCTCAGGGCAGACATCCAAGTGTTCGCCCCTAAGCTAAACGCGAAAAAGATGTAGAAGGTTAGACATAACTATTCTGTAATCATGCAAGCAACTTTACAGTCTCCTGATCGCCCTGTAAAACTTAGCTCCTTCTTAATTAAGCATTTCATTCAAGCCTCTGCTTTTTCAAAAATGCTTAAGCTACTCGACTCTGAGACTTGACCACGGTGCAAGATATATAGGTGGGGACACAGCGTACCACGCCGGTTCCAGATAAAGTCCCCTAGTTAGTCTAAGCCGCACGAGATGGCAGTTCACTCAGCGGTCTGTGACGTAGTGGGAGGCAATGCTTTTCTATGGTGAATACACGCTTTTTGAGAGCAATTTTCTCGTAAACTGTGGCCGATGATGACAGAAAAATATTTTTGCCGCGTTGTTTTTGTCTAGGACCATTAGTCAGCGCAGTTTTATCAATCTGTGGCTTCGTGAATGCTTAAATAAAAGCGTAGAAGGCGAATAATGTTTCGCGTGGAGTTTGAACCTGCTGCACGCATAAGCGGCGGCACTTTGACAACAAAGCATTAACCTTCGGTCGTTTCATTTGTTCTTTGACTTTGCATCTTTTGTTCGCCCATCAGTGCGCCCGCTCATCCTTAGTTTGCTCCTTACTTTATTCCTTCCCTAAATTAGAGGTCCTCTAACTGGATTCTACCAGCTCCCACTGAATTGCCCCCCCCCCCCCTCTCTCACTTCCTCCTTACCATTACTTCTGTTAGCTTTTTTTCTTTTCCCTTATTCTTTTATCCTCAGGGTATTGGGTACAGTACAGAGGGGAAGATAATTTCACAACAATGGAAAAATAACACCGAGTATAATTCATTCAATACACAACAATAGAGGTGAAAGTACGGTTAACAGCTTTTTTGAATTTACGTTAGAGATTGGCGAACAGTAATATGATGTGGTGCGCAAAAGCCGCATATCAATCAGTTGATGAACATAAATGGATAGAGAGATCGTGCAGCCGTTCGTGCAGTCGGGATTCGTGCAAATATTGAAGACAGTTGAGCTTGCTTGAGGCAAAAAAGCCTTAAATCACGGCAGCATTTGTTCCGGTTTTCGTACGCATAACTCGTCCGTACTTTTCTTCGCTTGCTTATTCCATTCTTCCGCTCAGTTTGCACAAAGCGGTACGGGGCGCTGCTGCATTTCCTTCATTAGGTGGTTACGAATACCCTATGAATTTTTATATTTTTCTCCCATTCGCTTAACCGAACGCAGAATTCGCTTTCCCTGCTCTATTTACGCTATCCAAAGTGAGAAACCTGCTTCCCCGGCGCCTTCAATTCAATAACGATGACTTAATGGTTGAGTAATGTAGTACTCACTCCCCGATATTTAAACATAAAGTGCCGCTTCAACCTTTTCTTCACTTCGTTGTTAGGAATAAATTGCGTCAATAGTATTGACAAGCCAATAAATTATTCTGGACTTCGCTTCTTCACTGATGCAGTGGGCACGGCTTAAGAATAAAGTGCTACGGTGTTGCTTCTGGCGACGACGGGGAAACAGTACGGGCCACGCAAACGGCTCACGCGGGAGAAACGCGCCGCGCGATATCAGCAGGTTGCTATCGCAACGGCGTCGTCGATGTATGTGTTTTTTTCTTCCAGTGAAGATTCGCCGCTACATCGACGCTGACGCTGCGATCAGCGGCCCGGTTCGGAGGAGCGTGGCTGGTATTTTATCTGGAAACTTGCGTCCAGTGCCTCGCCCGTGCTGTGTCCCCACCTAAATATTCTTACACCGTGGACGTGACCTAGATCAACTTTCCAGGTTCAAAAAATTCCATGTTATCTTAGTTCGGCATGAATGTATCCTTTTCTCCTCCGAGATTTCCTACAGAATATTTTGACTGCTTGATGACCTGGTTGTACGTGCCATCAAAAACAATTCTGGAAGCTAACACAATGCGTGCTTGGCTTCATTTAGACTTGTTTCTGGTAAAATGTCCCTACCGAGGCCGAAATCAAGCCAGCACAGTCCTCTTCGAGAGCTCTATTCCATCAACAGAGGCGTATTGGACACTGTGGGATCGAATGTACGCAACGCAAGTCACTGGAGATATACCGGGTGTCATACAAGTCTTGCTTGAAGCGCTTTCAATTGGACGTGTCATTCTGCACGGCCAAAACCACAGCCTATAAACGCTTTCTTCTGAAACCCCAGCCTTTTAATTGACCTTGAAGCAAGGTGATACCCCGTTCCCTTCAAAGTATTTATTTCACATTAGCTCGAACAATCACATCAATCTCCGACCTCAATCAACCAAAGAATCTCGAATTATTTCCTAAACGCACATAGCAAAACACTAATGAAAATGTGCAAATACCAATGCTATAAAGCAAAAGGTGCGCTCCAAACTTGTTTTTATTCCACTTATTCTACGTATTAGCAACTACACCAGTACCCAATATGTTGTCACCATAAGGAGCAGAGGCATCTCAGCAGTCTTTTCTATTTTTTAAGCACATTTCCTTTTCCCAAGCAATTTTACATATCGGAAAGGATAAAACACTTCAGATAATTAAGTACATACTCACTTCAGCGTAGGTATCGAAATCTTCACCACAGTAGGTACAACTTGCTGGCCTGAGATCGCAGTCTTCCATGTGACTCTGCAAATGTTTTGAGGCAAGTTATCGAAGCTGTTTCTGTAATCCAAGACACGATGTAGTCTTTTTTAATTGATAAGCTTCCATAAACGATCAGAGAACGTTTCCTTCGTAATATTTCACCTAGCCTTTAATAGTGCTATCCCAGGGCCACACCGAACCCTCCAGGCTACAAGCAATTACTCCATTTAAATTAAGCAATTAAGCAATTACAGGCACATTTACGAATTCGTTCTTGAAACCACAGCAAGAGTCCTTAATGTTTAACCCCTCTCAGTCTGTTAACAGGCCTGTTGTACTGCAAATAAAATGGCTTTAACACCGATTCTTGTCTCACTATACTTATGATGAAAAGGCGCGAGAACAGCTTAAAAAGCCACACTACAATATTACGCGCCATCAACTCAACGTTGGTGCCTTACAGCTCTTTACCTTCACTCACATAAAAGTATCCGTATAAACAGTCTTTTATTATACCCAACATCACCAGCCAGAATCCTGGCGTAAGAGGAGCGGAAATAACACAGCAGCTTGATTGCTATCATCACCAGGGTCATTACAAGGCATCACCCTAGTTTACATCTATTCGTGCATCTAAGCACCAAAGCAGCAACGGAAGCCTTTGCTTCCGTTCAACATCTGTTAGTGTAACATCATCTCAATGGCTTTCCGGGATACGTAGCAGCTTCCACCGCATTGTTACGGTCAGAACGATATGCCAAATTTGGCGATTAACGGAAAGGCAGTAGTTGGGTCGAAAAACCTTACCTCTAGATTCCGGGCTTCCACTTCCACTTCGCAGTAGGGGCAAAAGAGCATCCTGGATTCGCAAAGATCAGCTACGTGCGATGACATCAACTTTTGGGCAACCTCTTCTCCACACAGTGTACAGCGCTTAGTTCTGCTGGTACAATTCTTATAGTGGCCCTTAGAAAAACGAAAAAAAAACGTAAAGTAAACCTGACCACAAAACACTTGTCAGCTTGTGTGAACCGCTGAATATTCTCGCACCCGCTGGATTTGCTTTGCAAATGAAGGGTGCCTTAAATTATTGATATATTTTGTAAGCACAATGTGTCGAGAAATATGACTTGCTACAAATATACCTCATATTTGTAATAGGCTAATTTTAGGGCTATATTATATTTCTACATCAAGGCAAACTTCTCCGAGAGGTACTGGGCGGTCTTCTGAGTGGTTTTGATATCACTGTTTCTATTCACGCTCACGATTGTTCCATTGCATCAGTTGAAATGTAACTTATTACGCGCGCAAGAAAACAAAAGGCCGAGATCCCCTCCTGCACATTAACATGCGGGAACACGCAGATTTGGAAAAAAAATGTTATTGAGTGCTGAAATAACCTGTGAGCCTCACTTCATGTCAAACGGTTTGACACAATGCCATCAGTGTGACTGAATACTTGCTGACCAGTTATATAAATATTCTGAACATTCAAATCCATTTCAAACCTAGTGCAGTCAACTCAAACAACAGAACTCACATCGGATGAGAACCCCTATTTGTTTATGCAGAATATTCCAGTCATTGGTAATAATTCTGTTTTGCGAGAAGCGAGTCATTGAAAAAGTGTCACAATGATCTTCACTGCTAGGAATGATTACGCCGACGATAACCTATTTTGCGATCGAACCGCATCAAAGGCAAGGAACTGATAATGCCGACTAAGAATGTGGTATGTCCTAAAATATATCGCGCACATAGCAAAATATTGTAATAAACTTGCCAAAAAAAGTGAGCATAGGTCTAAGCGCTCACAAAATAATTTTTGATTCCATGCGTGCAATACCTTCTGGCAATAAACTTTTCCCAAAATGGTTATGTTGAGCATTTCAAACGTAAATGCTCGCCTTAGCGGTGAATTCTATTTTTTCGCTGTGTCTGCAGTATTGCAACCAAGTTTGATATGCACACACAAGTGGTGCAAACCTAGAGTTCCTTACACTAACTAGAGGGAAAGCTGAAGGCGCTGCACTTCAGCCACCATGGGCGCGCTAAGAATCATGGGCCGGTGTGCTACTTGTTGCGGGACAGTCGGTTTTGCTCGGGTACGTGGAGTGGCGTTACTGCAATGTTTTTTTTTCGTTATCATCATCATCTGAAGGTGCGTACATAGACCGCGAAAGCCATAGTAGCGAAGGCGCAAAAGCAGACGTCGCCAATAAATGGTTTCTGTTTCCCAAAATGCCACTAAAAACTTTCTTAAGTGATTGCACAACCATAAATATTTTTATAACGTTTTTTTTATTTCAAAGTTTGCCTATTAAGTGCGAAATATTGGTATTTGTGCTGCTCAAAACTAAGCCAATAGGAGAAAGAGCCATCGCTTATATTGCATAAATATCACACTGACATGCTGTTTCTCTCTCTCTTTACAATTTATAGTCATAATATTGAATGATAGGACATTATTTACGGTAGAACAACGCTTATCTTTGCATTAGTTTTGGCCAAAAGTTGTAGTTCTGCACTCGGTAGCTCTCCGGCCCATGATGCTTTGAGCGCCCATGGTGGCTGAACTGGCCGTCTGGAAACTCCATGTAAACTCCCATAGACGGCAGCACAGCTTTCCCTCTAGGTAAGAGTAAGAAACTCTATGGTGCAAACTCTTTGCTTCAGCGAGGGCTTATCCCTTACCATGACGTCTCGAAGTGAGCCCTGGAAGGAACATCCCTCTTTCGGGCACATTGCAGTCAGAAGCAGCGCTTCAAGGAAGGCTTCGTTGCAAATAGTCGTCTGCGGAGGTAAAAAAATGTTTGAAATCACTTAAAGACAAGTACCGCAAAACGACGAAGAAAGGTGATGTCATGGCTGTGTCTGCGTGTCCTATACACCGAACGTGTCCTAAACGTGTCCTGTGTGTCCTATACACCTATACACAAGTTTCCGATACACCAAACGCAATTACCACCTAATCAACCAGTGCGAACACTTGGGTGTCACGATCATGTAACTTAAAATTTTTATAAACTACGCGGAAAACAAAGCCAGGTTTCTCAGCTAAGACTGCGATACGGCTTTCGCCTTAAATTTGCCTATACAAGCGTCCTGAGGGTTGCGTGTGTCTGCGTGTCTGTGTGTGTCTGCGTGTGCCTGCCTGTCTCTCTCTCTCTCTCCGTGTGTGTGTGTGTGTGTGTGTGTGTGTGTGTGTGTGTGTGTGTGTGTGTGTGTGTGTGTGTGTGTGTGTGTGTGTGTGTGTGTGTGTGTGTGTGTGTGTGTGTGTGTGTGTGTGTGTGTGTGTGTGTGTGTGTGTGTGTGTGTGTGTGTGTGTGTGTGTGTGTGTGTGTGTGTGTGTGTGTGTGTGTGTGTGTGTGTGTGTGTGTGTGTGTGTGTGTGTGTGTGTGTGTGTGTGTGTGTGTGTGTGTGTGTGTGTGTGTGTGTGTGTGTGTGTGCGTGTGTGTGCGTGTGTGCGTGTGTGTGCGCGTGCGTGTGTGTGCGTGTGCGTGTGTGTGTGCGTGTGTGTGCGCGTGCGTGTGTGTGCGCGTGCGTGTGTGTGCGCGTGCGTGTGTGTGCGCGTGCGTGTGCGCGTGCGTGTGTGTGCGCGTGCGTGCGTGTGTGCGTGTGTGCGTGTGCGTGTGCGCGCGTGCGTGTGTGTGTGTGTGTGTGTGCGTGCGTGCGTGCGTGCGTGCGTGCGTGTGTAAGGGAGGGAGGGAGGGGGGGGGTTGAAGGGCCTAGTAATACATCGCTCTACCAAAAAGTGTTTCACTGCATATCATTAGGCACGAAGCAATTCTTGTAGCGAGGCGTCACATTCATTACCTCTGAAATCCCGTGCGTGCATTCGTCGTTACAGCACTCGATCACTCCATCGTTGTCCAGCATATTCACGCATGATTGGCAGTACGAGCGTCCACATGATACTTTGAGAAGCTCTGCAGAAATATTCCCACAAAGTGAGCACTGCACCGAAGCCGGAATGTCTGTCGTGAAAGTGACTAAGTTGTCTTCAAACGTGTGGTTGCGATCTTTGACTAGAAGTTTATGCACCGTCATTGTGTTCCTCGGGGTCTCCTCGGAGCCTGGAATCATAAGTAGAAAAATCTGCAGACTTTACAACAGTAGCCGACTAGCACATGCACTCAAATGAGCACAAGATATAGTCCAATTACGGCAGTGACATCATAATGATGAGCAAATGTATCTCACGAAATATCAGTCGGCACTTTTTTGGGGGCACAAAAGCATTTCCCACCCTTTTTATTGACACACGGTAGAAACTTTCAAGATCTCAAGAGGTGGCCAAGAAAATGTGCACGAGCTTCAAAGGCAGCGGAGCATCAAGGTTCAATGTTTATATGCCTTTTAGTTTGGTTTTGGTTTTGAGGTCTAACGTCGCAAAGCGACTCAGGCTATGAGAGACGCCGTAGTGGAGGACTCCGGAAATTTCGACCACCTGGGGTTCTTTAACGTGCACTGACATCGCACAGCACGCGGACGCCCCTCCGCTTCGCCTCCATCGAAACGCAACCGCCAAGGTGGGGTTCGAACCCGGGTACTCCGGCACAGTAGTCGGGTGTCTTACCACTGCCAATATTTAATGTTCTCGACAATAATTTGGCCAAGGTAACGATTGCAAATAAATATTGGCCATGTTAGGTTTTTATTGCAAATGTGCATATTTTCAAAATATTAATCGCACTATATTTTATTTTTTATTTATTCATACTGCCGACACAGGCCAAGGCAGGAGTTGCATTTTGTGAGTACATATATTACCGAACTTTTGCACGTATTATACAACTAAATCAGACAAATGTCAAAAAACTCTTTGAACATGAACTAAATTGGCACGTAACAGATGGCACATGATTTAACAAACTATAGTGAAAGACAAGTAAAAAGTTCTCAAACCATCAGTCGCAGAAAAAAAAGTGCATGCCAGAAAGCAGGTCCCCCTGATAAGCTTTAAATGATAGAAAACAAGGAAGCAACGCAAATATAAACAGGTAATAACAAGGCAGGTGTACAAATCATATCTTCATGAAATCATGAAATGCCCTCACAGTGCAGTTTCAAAGCTCTTAACCTTGGATTTTAAAATAAGTTCTTTGGGCGATCTGTTCCAGTCACCAATTGTCCTCACGAGAAAAGAATAACGAAAAGAGTCCGTCTTGTAAATCAGTGGTTTGATATGTTTGATGTGTTTTGTCCTTGACTGGGTGGAATTATCGGCTACAATGTGTCTTCTGAGGTTTACTTTGTAATAGCCATGCAATATATTGTAGAACAGAATCCTATTGTGCTCCATTTTTTTCTTAACAGTTGTTAGCGCAGCTTTTTTCCCAAGTTCTGAAACTGACTGCATTCTGGAATAAGCACTATAAATGAACGTAAAGGCCTTGTTCTGCACACGTTCACATTTCAAGATATTTTGCTCAGTGTATGGCTTCCAAACAGGACTTGCGTAGGTAAGTAATGGTAGAATTGTCATTTTATACGTCATCAACTTCACTTCAGGCGTGGCATCAGAAAGCTTCTTACGCAGTGTCCAAAGCTTTCCAATCACCTTGTCACAGACTTGATCTACCTGAGATAATCAGTTTAGGTCATGTCTAAGACACACGCCCAAGTACCTAAACTCAGTGACAACTTTCAAGATGACATTGTTGATTTTATACGAAAAAGCAAGAGGCTGTTTTTTTGCGCGTCATGTACATACAAACTGTCTTTTCTGTATTCTTGTCCATTTGCCACCTTTCACACCAAGTGCTGATTATGTCCAGGTGGTCATTCAGTCTGCTCTGATAATCACGAGATTGTATGTTAGATATAAATAGTAGTATCGTCTGCATAGTTTATAGTTATATCTGGTGAAAAACCGACGCTCGTATCGCTTATATACAAAGAAAAAAGCAAAGGACCTATGACAGACCCTTGCGGAGTCTTACATTTTTACATGATCTGGCTACATTATCAAGAGAAACAAACTGCTTTCTGTGGGTTAGGTATGCCTCCATCCATTTTATTGCCATATTATTCAACAGGTTCCTAAGTTTTACCATAACTTTCGGTGGGATATCCTGTCAAACGCTCTCTTAAAATCGATAAAGATAATATCTATTTGTCCTCTTTCGTCAATACATTTTGCAATCTCATGTACAACTTCAATTAATATAGTTACAGTAGAATATCCGTGCCGAAAACCGTGCTGGTGGCTACCCAGAAATCAGTTTGCTTCAGCAAAATCCAATAAGTGTGCAGATGTGCTCAAATGCTTTGCAGAACGTGCTCGTCAAAGATATTGGCCGGTAGTTTGCTACGTCATGTTTTGTTCCTTGTTTGTGCATTGGGATCACTTTCGCATACTTCCAGTCGCCAGGGACGTCACCAGCTAGAAGAGACTTTTTATATCTTACTACAAGATAGTAAGAACACCATTCTGCATGTCGTTTAGAAAAGGTATTAGGGATTTCGTCTGGTCCGACGGATTTTTTCGTATCGAGATTTCGAAGCAGGATTAGGACACCCTCTTGACTAATTTTTATATCCTGTAAGGATGGTGTATTAGGTAATTCGTCCAGTAGTGGTGTTGTGCCGTCGTCCCATGTAAATACGGACTCAAAATAGTCATTAAACAGGCATGCCATTTTAGTACTATCACTAACTGTTCAAGTAGCAGTTTTTAGGAATGGAATGGGAGATTTCTGTTTTTAAAAATGGCGCCAGAATATTCCCGATGTGGTTTTAATAAACGTTGCCAAAGATTAATTCATAAAGTGCTGCTTTGCTTTTGAAATCTCCGATTTAAATGCATGGGGAAAGCCTCCTAATCATTTCGTTTGTTACATTTGAGGTTGGATTTACGCGTTTGGTTTTCAGACGCTTCAACTGACACTTCATGTGAACAATACTCCGTGATATCCATGGGTTTCTCTTGCAGACCTTCTTGAAGCGCATAAGAATAAAGTATTTTATGCAGTGGTGAATTAACTGTTTCAACCGTTCCCAAGCTTCATTTACAGATGTAGACTCAAGATCTTCAAAATTACTGAAACCGTCGAAACTTTTCTCTAGACATTCCAGTAAGGAACTAAAGCAGTTTTAACGTGGTGTCGAGTTTGACATTTGATGGCGGACGATTACGATCATGTGGTCTGAAAGGCCATTGAGAACTTCACAGCATCGATTATATTGTGTTACCGATTGGCTCAAAAGGACTAGATTCAGTAGGTAGTTTCCAGAATCATGCATTCGCGTAGGCGTGGTGACCAGCTGGGTCATATTTAGGGAAAATACGAGGTCTAAAAACGCACAGGATGTTCCCACATCAACCGTGCCTACTTTGTATTTTATCCAGTCTATGTGGGGCAGATTGAAATCCCCAGCCATTATAATTTTCTTGGTTGTGTTAGCAAACAGAGGCATTAAAAAATCAGTGACTGCATATATTCTTCAGTAGTACCTAGAGGTCTGTACACTGTAATGACCGTGAAGGAAGTATTTTCGATTTCCATAGTACACAAGGCGCACTCTAGGTCAAATGGTGACGGTATTTCTACGCAAATAATGCTAGATTTATGAACAATAGCAACACCTCCACATCTGGTTCCACGGTCCTTACGGATAGTTAGGCGGTAGAAGTTCTGCACTGTCCATAAACTCACTCAGCCAGGTTTCGGTCACAATGATTACGTCTGGTTCATGCTCAAGAAGGATGCTTTTGAAATGTGAAGTTTTATTCGCTAAAATTCGCGCATTGAAGTTTATAACAGCTAGCGGTCAGGAAGACGTCTCTGCTTGCTCCTGCTAATTTTGGCTGTCATTTGCGCTGTCGTTTGGGCTGCGACGAGCTACCTATAAGCCATCCGCGTCGCAGCATCGTCGTTCCAGTAGTATGGCTTATCATTAACATATAACTTTTCGTGCATAAGACGCACACGTGTTCCATTTAGTTTTTCGTTCTTTACGCTTTCCCAGAGGTGTTTTCTGCGACAAGCCGTAGCCTTGGAAAAACCTTCGCTGACAGAGATGCCAGTGTTCTCAAGCTTTTTGCACATATGGCGGACAAAAACAAGCAGTGACAGCTTCTTCGGGCACTGATGTCTACCAGCCAATGGTGGCAGGGGTTCCTTCTTACTAATCCGAACAGCCTAGCAGGCGAGGCTCACTGCAGCAGAAAGAATTATGGGCATGCCCTTGCCCTCGCTTGCCTTGTCATCTCCTGCGTCTTCCGGAGCAGAAGCGCCGGGCAATCAACGCTTGCGCGCTACTGTTAAAGAATTGACAGGCTCTACAACCGCAACGGAAAAAAGATTAGCACAAGTGACATGACCGCAGAAAAAAAAATTGTGAGGCGCTCTGGTTGCTGCACGCACGATTAGCTGAAAGTTCCAGACACATTCTATTTCAAAAATGGGGGGTGGCCGGTCGAAAAGAGCCAATCACGACGTTGGCCGTTTTAAACTCATGCTTTAAATGAAAGTTTGTATTTTCCTTATAGGGAAAAGTATGCGCCCATATGGCTACCACATTTAGTTTTTTGATGGCGCTGTGAACAACGGTACCTTTTTCGCGCTGTCAACCGTAAAATGCCAGCTTTGCACAATGAGCTGCTTTCTGCCACCCACCCCCACTACGCAAATTGAAACGTCCCTTGCACTCTCGATATCGGCACGTGCGTCAACAACAGCGCCACGTCTCGCACTTTTATCAGTCCAATAAAGGACTACTTTTGCAGATGTTTTCAGTGCTGCAGAAAGACTACCCGCATTCTCCCAAACACCCGATGTCTGAAGCAGATTCCAAGTGTCCACAAAAAGTGTGTTAGATACAGCGTCTTTCCTTTCCTGACAGCCAATTATTAAGTAGGAAACACATCCACCTCCGGTAGGCCTGCTTCACTGACTACGAAGCTGTGTTGACCAAACTTTGTTACGAAGTGTGATTGTTATTCAACGCCATTAACAATAAAAGCATTACATTAAGAAGACCATCTCTCTAAAGCACATGCAATGTGTGCTCTGGAAGCATGGCCGCCTGGTGAACACAACAAAATAACGTTTAATAATTAAGACACAGCAAACACAATCCTATAAAAACGTCCTGTTGCTGAACGATATTGCGCGATTAACTGAGTTGAACTGTCTTTTTTTTTTTTTTTCATTGCAGCTTGGTGTATTTCAGATACACAAGTCATCACTTGATGAAGCAGCACATCAATTAAGCAGATATATCATTCTCGGAAAAAAACATCTGCTTATAGTAATGTTCCATTTTGCGAATGTCTTAGGTCATGCTTTGGAACGAACACTGCAACAGGTTTTAATATCGCCCGCGTAAGCATTCTCTGATATAGGTTTCCATGGAAACAGCTGCCAGATGCAAAGCCGAGAAAAAATAACACAGTTTATAGTGGTCAACCCCGCAAAACTGAATCCTGAACTGACCCCTTCTCGCATTGCGGTGCGAAGGGAGTTCGGGCCACTATCATTTTTCCCTATGACAACCAAACATGAAAACAAATAGATACTCATAACCCATCTTCTGACGCGTTGTCTACACGCCATATATCATGTATTCCTGTAAAAGATTCCAGCCTTTTATTGGCTATTTCCTTGTCATAGCGGTCACCCATACCTTCCAACCTTATGTAAATATGAATAATCCTTTTCCTAATGCCCGTCTTCTCATTTCAGCATATTGGCTTTGAGAAAATAACACCTCCTATCGTTCAACATTTCGCGGATAGTGGCATTCGAACGAACCTAAGCTGATTAATCTGCATTACAGCGCATATTAATTTCGACGCATACGATCCTAAAGGCACAAGCTCAGGTAAAGCGCCACGCACGTAAATGCATATGCCTATTTCCAAGCAGCCGCATTGCACAGGACAACTCTTCAAACACTTGATTCATTCACCTTCTAGTGTTCATTTGAAATTTGCCACCGCAGTAGCACAGGCACCAAATGTGGTTCTGATTCGAATGAGTGGAACACGTTCCGAATCCGAAACCACGCGAAATGTATTTCGAAATGTAAAAGTGCAGCGGTACTTTCATCTACAGTTTGTCATAATATTAACGCCATCAAGCACTAATACCCGTTTTAAGCGCAGTGTGCCTCAGGCATTGTCACATGCTCCACTGCAAGGCACGCATCGTTTCCTGATACAAATACCCCACGGCTACTTTTCGTAACACACCAGTCCCAACAGCTATGTTATCGCACGCGCTGGCTGCGTATGACTCACATATCGGCCCGTGCCTGCCTCCTATGCCTAACGACCCGAAGTTTAGCTCTAATTAGGGCTTGTAGCGACGTTGACTTACTTGTTTTAGTTTACGCAACACAGCTGCCTTCAGCTGCTCGAACACTGCAAATTCAGTCAGCACGCAAACGCACTTGCCTTGCCGTCGCCGCCGCTTCAGCCGACCGAGACACGCAGGAACCGCCTCACGAGCCGCTGCTCTCTGCCAGCGCTGGTGACACTTAGAAAGGAAGTGACTGCACGCTCCCTTTATCGGTTGCCATAGAAACATGATAGCGCCGTCGTTCAGGGAGCAGTAGAAAAAAAAAATCCTAGCTTGGCGCCTGCTGCTGGCCGGCCGCGTTCCCTTGGTTACTTCGTAACCGGTAGAAACGCAAGCACTTTTTTTTTTTTCAGGAGCAACAGACGATAAAAGCGAGACATTAATTCCATGCCTAAAGAGAGCAACAGAAAATCGTCCACTATATATATATTGCCATTCATTGATTTTTTTTTTTTTTTTGTCTGTTGTGTAGTTTTCGCTTTCAGCGTGAGAGGTAGCTTCCGCGCCCTTGCTGGATGAGGTTTGTCTCCTCTACGGACATAAACATCCCATTTCTTATGACCCACAGGACAACATTTATGACTATATTATAGATACGACGATGTTCTTATTGAACGAATACTGACAACTTTAATTAATCAAGGTATTCTCCGCTATGCACGCCGGGAAAGAGCTCACCTGCCTTGTGCCGGTGATTGAAGTTAACATTTAGTTTATCGAAGCTAATATTTAGATATTTCAGGCAATTACAGACGCACACAAGTCGTACGCTGTCTCCAGCACTGCGTTCCATCTAGTGTGCAACCTTACAACTACACCACCATTGTAAACGCTCTGGGAACAGCTCTTATGCTTTCGGGGAAGAAGGTCCATGGAAAGAAGCTATAAATTTTCAGACGCGCCGCTGAGTTACGATTTCTGGCTTAGACCAATAAGAGAGTTGAGCGAATGGCTGTTTCCGTCATTTTATCGCACATTCTTTTTCTTTGCACAAAAGGGGAGGGAGGGGGGCACATTTTACCTTTGCGTGTTTGACCTTTCAGCCCTTTTATCTATGCGCTTCTCAAAAACATATCGCACTCGAGCAGCCCCTCGAGTACCTCGAATGCCTGTACCTTCCTACCTAATGCAGCTTTAAAAGCAGCCATTTCCCGGGTTGCTTAACTTTAATATAGTACAGACTCAAGGCAGCAATGTACGATGGCCGCCGCAATATTTTGTTGAAGTACCTTTCAAATAATTCGGGTTTTTGATGTTATTGTTGTTGTTGTTATTGTTGTTGTTACCGCGTCGCACTGGTAGCCCAGAGGGCGCACTTGCAGTGTCTTGTCTTTCCGGTGACCGCCGCGACTGCTACCTTCCAGTAGTCATCGTTGTTGTAATAATGAATAAATGCTTATTTACATCTCTCATGGGCGTGGGAAGGCGCGGTATATACTTAAGATGTACGCCGTAGAAAACTCCAGTTACGCCGTCAGAAACGGCGTAACAATGTACGCCGTTTGCCCGTTACGATATTCTATACTAAGCTTTGTATATATTTCTCAAGAGCTTAGACAATAAGGGGTTTGCATCTGAAACCCACTGAATGGCTTGTAATGCATTCCCAAAACTCCATATCTTCTGAACGTAAGGTTTTTTGTCCTACCCTCCGGACTTACATGAATGCTAAAGAAGCGCCGCTATCGTTCATAGAATCAGATACGTTGGACTCAAAGCTTTTCACAAACGCTATAAACTTAATATACATTGCTTTTACACATCTATGTTTATTTTCTAATCATTCCATATTCGCCCTGCACTGCTATTATGGATTTCTTACACAAATATAGAGATGCGAATGTAAATGTAAATTGTTTCATGGGAAAGAAAATCTCTTGGAATGTGTGAGATGAAAGGATAAAGAGAGAAAGAGGTGCCTCCTCAGATATCATGATATGTTTCCAAGGCCAAGGATTTTCTCTCTTCATGTTTGGCATGAGCAGGAAACAATGACAAAATTATCACGTGATTTCATGTCAAAATTCTGACGTAACCGTTCTTTGTGCATCTTTCAGCTTCATTTCACTTCGCTTCCCAAATAGCATCCACCTATTGGTCAAGTTGGATGATAGTTTCTGATGGGGATTTAAACTTACGACTTCTTTATCTGCAACATTATGCCATATTTAAGTCTATATGTCCACCGTGAAGTGAGGTGGACACTGCGCCTTTCCTTTTCCTAAAAAACAACTAAAGACGTTTAACACTTTACCAGATTCTGCACCAGTCTCTGAATGCCTCCCTACGAAGCAACTGTTTTCGCGCGACTTGTTTTGTCTCTGCTTAGTTAAATCACGGCTTTCTTTCTGCACCTTTTTTCTTTTCATTCCTTTTTTCTTTGCATATTCATATCTCCGAAGCGCTTTCAAGGTTTTTCCTGTTCCGTTCCACCTGTTCTTTATTTGTGCCGGCTACTGGCCGCAGAATGGGCCTCCATCTGCGTTGAAATGATTTGACAGTGCACGAGATCTACACATCGATCCCAGCTCTCATAGTCAGGCGTATAAGAATAGCCAAATCAAAAGTCGCGGCTTTTCCGTCCACGTCAATTCCTGCCAACTTCAGCATCAAGCGCCTTTAAAGTACGCCGCATCAGAAAAACGGACGCGTTACCTTTGTTTATTTGCACGGTTTTGGCGACATTTGCTCGTGCAGCTGTCACAATTTACTGAAATAGTTGTCCACAGATGTCACCACCTCCTCAGCGTTGTGTCTGCTCTGAGCAACAGCGCCAGCTCAGCGTTGTGTCTGCTCTGAGCAACAGCGCCAGCTTCGGGTTGCCGCTGCGAACTTCCTTCTAGCACGCGTATCTTATCGGCGTGTCGGTGACTGGGCGCCGTTATGTGCTAGAATCGTAGCTGTTGACTGCTGTTCTTTGCCAGCACACCGCAACTGATCTGTGAAGGTAAGCTGTCCTATTTTGTTTCTCTTGGCACAGACCTGTAATATATCCTATCCTAATACTGCGGAGCATTTGAAGAAATTTGGAGCAATACATTTCAATCGCTGCCATCCAGATCTAAAATCTAAAATATGCGTCCGTGTAAACGAATGTGTCGGTGAACTTATCGATGGTGTTGGCAGTCGACAGCAAGCTTGATCTGTCGAGTGGTTTCTTTTTTCGCCACTGAGCTGGTTAACTCTTCAATCGCGAAAGCAACGTCTGAAGTAAACGAATGTCAGTGTGGAGTACACACTGTGTCCTATGACGCGAACTTTGAATCCAGGCAGCTTCATTTTGAAATCTGGAACTTCAGGCGGAATTGCCACCATCTACTACCTTAGAAGCGAATGGGCTGTGGGTAGTCACTCAATATAATAACAGGAGGAGCTGCTTTAATACTAGATTATTAACAAAAAGAGACAATGTCAAGGTAGGTTAAATCTAATGTCCGTCTTGTTAACATATCAACTGCAGAACCACTGCACCGATGAGAGCGAGCTGAAGTTCACATCGATAATTCAGCAGGCAGTTTCTATAAGAGTTATAGCGATTCTGCAGCGCTTCTGGCTGTTGCGGATGTTCTGAAACATGATCTCAAACAATTGTCTACACAACAATTATCTCATATTTGTTGTTATTTACACAACAATTATCTAATATTATCTATTATTATCTACACAACAATTATCGAATGTTTTTGAACTCTTAGTCAGCAAACCATTTTATTGTTTCCTTTCATTTGTATTGCTGATCTGGGTTATTAAACGTCATCCGCCGCGGCGGTTGAGTGCCTCTCACTTTCGGCTCCTGACCCAAAGTTCTCGAGAACAACCCCAGTGGTGGCAGTCGTATTTCAGAGGCCGGCTTATGCAAAGTCGTCCGTGCACATTCTAATGGCGGAGCATGTTCACAAACATCCTAGAGTAAAAGCTAATCCGGCGCTCTTCAGTATGGCGTCGCTCTAACCCGATGGTTTACTTCAAAACGGCGAAAATCATAATTTGAAGTTCACTATTCCATTAATATCGGCGCATTCTATAGCGTTTGGCGCCTCGTTAGAAATAAGGAACGTCGGGAACATTGCCATGTTAGAGTCACAAGAGTGTTTCCCTGCACTTTTCGTGAAAATATTCGTAGTAAATGGTCCCTCTCACACTTCCTCATTCGTCCTGCATACATACGTTCCCGTTTCATTTTCGGCTCCTGACCCAAAGTTCTCAAGAACAACCCCAGTGGTGGCAGTCGTATTTCAGAGGCCGGCTTATGCAAAGTCGTCCGTGCACATTCTAATGGCGGAGCATGTTCACAAACATCCTAGAGTAAAAGCTAATCCGGCGCTCCTCAGTATGGCGTCGCTCTAAGCCGATGGTTTACTTCAAAACGGCGAAAATCATAATTTGAAGTTCACTATTCCATTAATATCGGCGCATTCTATAGCGTTTGGCGCCTCGTTAGAAATAAGGAACGTCGGGAACATTGCCATGTTAGAGTCACAAGAGTGTTTCCCTGCACTTTTCGTGAAAATATTCGTAGTAAATGGTCCCTCTCACACTTCCTCATTCGTCCTGCATACATACGTTCCAGTTCCCCACTCCCCACCTGTATCTTGAAGCTATGCAAGGTGTGTTTCATGAGCCTTCACTCCCAGAGATTCTTATTCGCTGCTACTAATGCGCAAGGCGTCATGCACGAATAAAACTTCAAGTGAGCAACGATGATGCTGCGAGTCTTAGCCAGCCTCGCTACGATGCGTGTCATGGCTGCAGTAACTAGGTGTACATCTACACTTGACATTAACACCATCTTTAAGTGCCTCTCGCACACCGAAAACGCACGGCTCAGAAAGCTTGCTCCAATGTGGCGTCCAAACAGCCTAATGCTTTTCACGCGTCTTGCGCCGGCCTGATCTCTAATAAACGGCGGTATCTAGGGAATGATACGAGATTTTCCGAAAATAATTGCGTTGGCAGCCGAACAAAGGGAACAAAACAGATTAGCCGAAGAATCGACGCCAGAACATTCGTGTAGCGACATGAAGATTTGCTTGCGATAGCGGACGCCCAACACCCCTTACTAATGAAAGGAAATGGGCAGAACCGCTGCTCTACAAACGATTGACGCCTGAGCTTCTGTACATACCCAAAATCAATTACTAAGCCAGCATCCAGCCGCTTTATTATGCCGTTGAGGGCGGCACCAAAAGCGACCGATGGCGATAGCAGCTGCCGAAGCCACGGCACGAGCAGTGCGAGTGTGCAAGCTTCCAACTAAGCTTCTTTCGATCCGGATGATATTTCGATTTATTCTGAGAATAGACATTCGCTACAGTTTGTCCAGTGGTTAATACAACTGCTTATCAAGCATGCAGAAGGTGCGCTTTTCCCCCAAAATGTATAGCGGCTATCCACTGGAATTTACTTGGTACCGATCTTATCACACTTCTCTAAGCAGTCTGCGGCGCAATGATTGAAGTGAGATCTTAAATCGCTGCTTCGTTGCAAGGGCAAGACTCTAATGACAGTGCAGTTCTAGTCTTTGTAGGGTGTGCACGAATTTCATCCTCTGACTGGGTCTGGACTTCTCTGGATGAAATTCTGCTTGAAAAAAAAAAACGCTTTAGGAGGATACTTAGACTCCCCTTTAAAGGTATGATGCGATAATTTAAATGCTCTTATCCGGTTTCTCTTCACAGGAAATCACCAATTTTTGTCAAGTTTACCGTATCTATCTTGAAACTATATAAGCCACTACCACACACATATCCCCCTGCCCATCCCAATACCTTAGCCATGTCTATGTGGCGTAGCCGGAAGCGTAGCTGACAAACGCTACTTGGCATTTCCGACGTTCGTTTTCATTCATTTTCATGCAGTTACGACGGTGCCGTAGAGTTCGCCGGCTTGGCGTCATCGCAAAAGCGGCATACAGGATGGAGCGAAAGCCGTGCTACAAGCTGAAAGACCACCGAGACTTCCCAAACGACATCGATGTACCATTTGCGTCGCAGTTGCGTGTGGAGCTCTTGTGCTCGACATGTAACGCCATCACGCGCGCGGGCGTCAAAGACGGCGAAGGCCATGTTTTCTGTCAAAAATGCGCCGATACGCTCACAGACAGCGCCGGGGACTTCTCGTGTGTAATTTGCAGCTGGCAGGGCGACCAACGCTCCGTAAGCATTTCAAAGTGTTGAGCGCACTAGCGCATTATTTAGTATAATGTAGCGAATGGCTTCAAAATGTGCTAGAGAGGATTCAGTTCATCAAGCATTCGCCCCACAAAACGAAATTTTATGACGATTTGTATCATTTCCTATAAGTGTGCATTCATGCTTGATTTTTTTTTTCTTATTCTCCCCGAACGGGGCTACAGGCAATTCGTCTAATATATTATATGTAGTATTTCTAGGCAGAGCACCTATACCAGAGCATGTTCTAATACCTGGTGGTCTAATAATTTGGACACTGGCTAGCGTCAGTTAGACAAGGTAATGGAATTATATTGGTCACATTTGTGACAAAATATTACGAAAAGCAATTAGTTGCCTAATGTCTACATTCAGCGTAGCGGCGTTGATGCACCTGCCGGAGTATCAAGTACTGTTTGCTGTATTTCTGCTTACTCTGAGGCCGCAACTTTAGTTTAATATTAAAGCTAATAAAATACCCAAAGCGCGAAAGCCGAAATTTGAGTTCACACGCGCCTTGTAATGTTCTTGCTTTTGAATTTTGATAAATATATTGGACATAGCACTAAGCAGAAACAATCAGTGCTGTTGAGGAGGTATTTACATCTTTGTATACTCGTAATCCTAGTCCCTTATTTAGAATGCATAAAAAAAAGCTGAGGTCAAACGTATCTTCTGCCTCAGGAGGATATAGAATGTTTTCGTTTTTCGTGTCTTTCATGAAATCTTTCGGCAAAACTCGTAATGCTCATAACGAGTCGCATGCAGGATATGTGACAAAACACGGCACTAGTATCCGCGATCTTTGTTTATTTATTTTATTTATTTATTTATACAATACTGCAGGCCATAAAAAGGCCCTGGCAGGAACGGGGCACAATCGAGCATCGTTATACACACCTATGTACAGTACATTTTTCTGTGGAAAGAAGAGAGCAGAAAGAAAGAACAAGAACACATTTTGATATATTACAAAGAATAGACGTTATTGCTTCAAAAATTGTTGAATTGCGGAGACGACATTTGGTCCTTCAAACACATGCGAAGGCAAACCATTCCACTCGGTTAAAGTCCTTGGGAAAAATGAATATTTGAATTGGTTTGTGCGGGCAAATACAGGAGTTAGTTTATGAGGATGATGACGCCTCGTAACTCTGGACGATGAGGGTTGAAAATACAACGAAGGATTCATACGGAGCGTGCGATAATAGATGTTGAAGAGCAATTTTATTCTTGCTAGCCTTCTCCGAGATGCTAATGATTCGATTTCATTTATTCTTATCAACTGTGATGGTGAATCATGTCTGCGGAAGCGGTTATATATGAAGCGTACTGCTGATCTTTGTACTTGCTCTAACTTATTAATATCCTGCTTTGTATAAGGATCCCAGACTTCGCAGGCATATTCTAGCTTGGAACGGACTAAACAATTGTATGCTAGACGCTTTACATCGGAGGTGCAGTGCTTGAGCCTATGTCTCATTTGGCCTAGTTTGCGACGGGCAGATGAGCAGATGTTCTGAATATGGGGGGACCAGTTCAAGTGATTGTTAATTGTAACTCCTAAATATTTAAAGCTGTCGGTTTCAGTTATAAGGGTGTCCTTGATAGTGTATCGGTAAGAATGGTACGATTTTTTGTTCGTGATGCGCATGAACACGGTTTTATTGACGTTAAGTTTCATATCCCACTTTTCACACCAGTCAGAAACAGCATTAATATTTTTATTTAAAACCACTTGATCACTTGTATTATTAATAGCCCTGAAGATCAGGCAGTCGTCCGCAAATAAACGAATATTCACACTTTTATGGATAGAGGCAGTCAAGTCATTCACATAAATTAAAAAAAGAAGAGGACCTATCACGCTTCCTTGCGGAACACCGGAGGTTACGGAAAGGCAGTCTGAATAATGGCCTTCAAAATCGACAAACTGCTGGCGCATGTCTAGATATGATGAAATCCAATTAAGCACAGTTTGAGGTATACCCAGCTCGTCAAGCGCCAGCTATAGACTCACCGAACTATTCTTCATTGATACGCTTTATCAAAACACTCTCCAATTGCGTGAACCCTTTCAAATCTGGACATCACAGCATCTTTATTATTGCCTCAAACGCACAGCGTGGTCGTTATTTATTAACAGTCGCGAAGTGTTCCCTGCAATTAAACATATAAAGGTATAGAGATCATATCATTTTGGGCGGCTTTCGAGCACACAGTTTTTCCTGTGCTCAGATATCTACTAATGAGAAATATGCAGCAGCTGCTGTGATTGAGAAATATATCATATTTACGCTATCAATCATGTCATAGGGAAATGCAAGGATTATGTCCGCCTCGTATATGTATGTAGTATATCGTTAACAGAGTACGAAAATCCATTTGACGCAGTCAGATCCTCAGCAGCACGTAGACATTGTGCAGCTGGGAAACAACTGTTGGCAACAGTTAGAAACGATTTTTAATTATTAATACCCCAGCAATTTTCTAATCTCTGATCAAATCGCATTCCTAATTCAGGGGATGAATTGCAAGGCATGATAAATTAGCTTCGCAGAAAAAGGAGATAAATGATATGCACAAGACTAAAGTAAGGTTTAAAAGCCTCAGAAAGTAACAGAAGTTTGCGACAGGCAGCTAGGCGCTGGAATCAGGAAAGGAATACGTCTACGTACATCAGTCCGTGGCTGCATATTTCTACCAGCATAGTGACATGACTTCAAGAATAATAGTGGAGTGGAGAACATTAAGCCTATAATCCTAGTCAAGCATGGCAATTCACCAATCTCCCTCAACAAAAAACCTCATAACACCAGTGTCACACCAGCACTCAGTTATGGGTCAAACATTGAAGCTTACGAAATGAGTTCGACTTGTATTGAGGAACGGGCAGCGAGCTTTGGAAAGAAGTACGATTAACTTGAGATAGTAAGCGAGGTGGGCGGGTCAGAGGGCTAACGTTAATGAAATTCTGAAGGTGGCTTTGACAAGGCGTGTAATATGAAGCCAAGATAACCGGTAGTCGCCAACAGTAACAAACTGGTTTCTAAGAGTCACCAAAGGTGGAAAGAAACGGCACAAAATTAAGTGGGTAGAGTAGATTAGGAAGTTCATCTCGTTTAGGTGGCCGCAGCTATAGTGCAAGGCTAGTTTAACTGAAATATATTATAGAGGGTTTTTTGTTTACTCCAGTTACTGTAGTCAGGGTGCTTTGTGTTGATGATGCCAGCTAATCTTTTTACGTCAGAGTCAGTGAGCTTCCGAAAACACCACAAGTATCAACTTCTCAGTAAGTGGATTTGAAGCTACAAGAGAGTGAGAGCTGCTTCTACCAGTCTATTTCTTTCTAATGCTCCAGTAAGCAGGCATGCGTGAAATTGTCACGCAGAGATATTCCCAAAGGCCTTCTTATATCCTTTCCGGTTCTGTTTCTTTTTATTACAGATGGCAAAGAATAAGGATGATTGGGCTTTTCTAGAAAAAACAAAAGCATTTTGCCCTAACGAAAAAACGAGGTGCTCCTTTACAGGAACCTTGAAGGATGTCCTGGTATGTTCATTTTACTCTCGCTCACAGCCCAACTTACAGTTTTTACATAAAGGACAACTTGTCAGCTGACTTCACTTTGGGAAGACAAACGGTATCCTCTTTACGTGTACACTAATTATTATAAAGTTTGCTGATAAAAAGGGTGTATAAACAAGCCTTTCGTCAGTTGTGTGTGATGTTCTTCACTAACCGATAATAGTTCCGTTTTACACCATATCTATTATCGGCGCCTTATACATTTTAAAACCATCGTATCCGGATTGTTTAGCAAGCTTGAAATTTTTGTACTTACAGAATGAATTTAAAAAAAAAAACATTTTATATGTGTTCTTCCATATGACACCAGCTTTCTATTTAAAGGTCCGTACATTTTACTCCACTTGGTTTTCCTGACTGCTGCCAGCGCGCGGGGCATACATTTCATTAAAATCTTGGTACGCTACGTGCGCTGCTACACAGGGCTAGATGGCTGGCTATCTTCAACATTGGGTCATTTATTTATTTATTTATTGGTTGTGTGACTGAATAGGCGATCGATTGGAGACTTATTTTTGCAAATACTTCATTATTAAATTAATTCATTCATTGACCGGTCCAACCATCGATTCACGTATTACATGTACTTGTCATTCTGTGCCCATTCTTTTGCAGAGACACTACAAAGGGTGTGAGTACACAGGAAAGGCTCCTTGCTCGCTCTGTGGGTGTCTACTCGATAAGAAGGCTCACAGGGCCCACATATCCCATGAATGCCCAAACAGAATCCTTCAATGCGTCTTCTGCAATGCTGACGTTGAAGCTTTTGCCAAAAGGGTACGTAATGTTTGCCCGCGCTTTCTAAACATATTTAAGTTGGTAGGATGTAGTATGAAAAAATAGTTTCGCTGTCCGATCAGTTTATACTCTTTAATAGTTCAGAAAGAGAATATTACTTTCTTACACTTTGCTCGCTCTTCAATAAAACCAACTGCCGGGTGATAAAAAAAAAAGAGCAGACTCATAGGTTCACACTATTAATTTCATTCGGTCCAAGTATTTAGAGAGAAAGGAGAGTAAATTCAACTGTGCTTGTAGTGGTTTCAGCTTTCAAATATAGCTTGTTGGAACTGTGTGGCCTAGGAGTGAGTTGTTTGTTTTTGCACCAACTGCTCCATGTGAATAAAACGAAATTTGGATTTCGTCACTTCTGTTCAATGAACCCTGTTGAACATGTCACTGCTAAATAAAGCAATGGGCTTAATAAACAGTATGTCAGCATGTTGTAGTCCATAGACTCCTCCCGTACCACATATGTAAACGAGTAGAGAAAGTTCCGGAATTGTCGATATAAATGAACAGTTACAAACGGACAAAAGTTTTTGATTGGAAGTTATTAAATGAAAGCGAAAATGCTACTAAAGCGACCCATAGTTGAGGAAGCGGGCCCGGGTAGACCCCACGTATCTCCCTTGGGAAGTAGCGGAAGGGATAGCTTGTAGAGGAAGGGGAAGTAGGAATGAGGATAGGGTTATGGGATTTTGGAGGAGAATGTGACCAGCGTAGGAATTTTGACTGACAGATAATTCTAGTCGAGCTCCCTTTCGGGCCTCCGTTACATGGCGAGCACTCGCTCTTAGCCGAATGTGCGGCCCTCGGCCTCGTGATCATCCCACCACCATAAGGCGTTTGCCCGGTTTCGAGTGTCTGAGACAGCTTCCCTTCATGAAGCCGTTTTTTAGGTTCCCAGTCCCCCCAAGCCCGGTCCCCACCCCCACTCCCGGAATATACTTGAGGTATTAGAGAGGTAAATTTCACTTAGCGCTCATTCCTACTCCAGGGTACTAGGCAAGTGACCATACTTTAATCTGGTGCACACCGATGAATACTTTTCCCCGGTTTTCCGCCGAAAATAAAAATTCTACCTTCTTATGCTCAAAAAACGCAGAAAACTTAGATCTGCTAGTTATTTCGTACTGTAACGTAGCGGTGACAAGCCCGGTAGCCGCAACTGAAGACACTGGCGTTGCACTTGAATTAACTCATTATCGGGCTGACCTGCGCCCGTAAAAAAACTGAGCAACTCGGCGGCGTAACAGCAAACGTGGTCGTCGGTCGTCGTACTAGAAATGCTCGCTGCTTGCGGTAGGGCGTAATTTAAAGTCGGCGCAGAAACATCTAGACAAGCCAGAAAGGATACTGGTAAAGTCTGGAACAACGCGGGAACTGTTGTGCTGCCTGCAACCATTCCACACTAATCTCTGCGCATATCGCGCTAAACGAAAGGGATAAGGCTCATTCTGCGACTGAGCATACACAAACACATATCACAAAACCGTTCCATGTGCTGCAGCCACAGTGCAGCCACAGGCCGCATGCCGGCGGCTGTTGAAAAAAACAAATAACGATTTGTAACCTTCGCGACAATACAAACTGTTCTGGAGTTGTTTTTTTCTTTCATGCTCGAAACCTTACCAAGTGCCGCAGGGTATTTGTGTGCGAGGGCTGTGATGAGAAGGTGAGCGGTAGTGAGTGGAGTCATAGTCATGGTTAGTCATAGTCGTGGCTACAGTGGCTGGTGCCGAAACAGCTCAATGTAGATAGTACCGCTCCATGCGCAGACATTTCTGAACACGCCATTCGCGTGCAGCACAACACATTAGAAGTGTGAACAAAGGCGCACGACCAGACCAGCAACAAGGGAGAAATGCTTTCGCATTTCCCGGAATTTTATTTACAATTTTTTTTAAGTGCCCTCAATATTTCCATCAGTACTTGCATTGTTTCGTAAATTAGCGTATACTATAGTTTCGGTTTATCTATGCCAGCAGAGCAATGCTCGGTAAAAAAATCGCCTCCAACAAGGCCTCTTTTTAGCATGAGTTCCACCGTTTACATCTCCACCCGGTCAAGTATTCTGTTGTGAAATATATAGCGCAGGTTGTCATGGAAAAGGTATATTCCATGACTTCAGGTGTACGAGCTGCCTGCATGTTACATATAGTGCATATTCTTTTTTCTTTCCCATTAGGCGCATGAAGCCAACTGTCCTATGCGCCCGGGCACCTGCCAGCACTGCAAACAACAGTTTGTTACATATGCAGAGGTAACTACCATTAGGAGTTCACTTCAATTCATAACATTTAAGCGTTTTCGCTGGACAACTTTTTCAAAATATATATTCCAAGCCGGCACTCGTTTCTCGCTATGCTGTTTACGATGCTACCAATATCATTATTCGTAATATTTTCATTGTGGTCGCGGATCTCCACAGCATTCAAAATAGAAGCTCCGTTATCCTACCTCTCGCAGAGCGTTTCTCACTTCCAAATCGCGATATCGGTCACGATAAACAATTTTCAGTTTTACAATCACGCAAAATGTTATGCTCTGATGTTAAGAGCAGTAACAGAGAAAGCAAAATGCTTGAAGCTTGAGGTCTATTTTCTAGTGACATATATACAGCATATTAATTAACCTCAGAATCACAAATCCCGAAATCTAAACTACATACCTAAACTTTCAGTGTGCTACCTACACGGCATGATAAGGTAGAAAAGAAATAGTACCAAACGATCAGCTCCAAGAGCAAATGTGAGACATTATTATTGTCAGGAACGCACCACTCTGTAGCCATGAAACGTTAAGCCTATAGGTTTGCTGTGTTCGGTAGGTATTAGGGTTTCGTACGATTAATTGCTCTCATAACAATTGTTGTCTGTAACTCTCATGACTTGAAAAAAATAACGCAAGAAACTAAAACGAATCTTCCATTCAATACTCAATGACATAGTCCAGACATAACACTATGATTACTTTAGCGATTATTGAAACTTTTGGTGATTTCCGAAAGAAAAGCGGTCATTTTTCACCGGTGTCAAACGCTGAGTTTTTGGTATCATGCCAAGACCACCACTGCAATGCTTTATATGCATCCCTTTTATATATCTGTATCAAGAACTTCGCAGCTGTCATGGTATCATGTTTTTTTTTCTGATCTGCAAACCTAAATACTGCTGTGACATGCAATCAGGCGCGAAACATTAAACACAGTATTGGAGCGCTTTACGGATTTTTTTCTTCACTATCGTTTACGTTATTGCAAAATATTGTGACGTGGTGGTGACAAGGCCGATGACAAGGAAATGAGTCTGGGGGTGCACTAAAGAAGCTCTTTATTGGCTGACGGCGCCCGCAAAAGAACTAAGCGATTCGGCGGCCGCGGAAATAGCAAACGTGCTCGCTTGTCGTCGAACATAGAAAACCCAACTCGTCAGCGCTCGATTTAAAGGCGGCGAAGACAGATCGAGATAAAACCGCAAACTGTGACTAACATACCCTGGAACATTGTAGAAACACATGCACGTGTCTGCAATATCTCGAAGCAACTTCTGATAAAGCCGCGTCTCGCGACAAGGATGATGAACAACGAGTACATAATCGATCTGGGCGCTACAATTACAGAGATGAAGCCGCATGCAGGCGGCTGCCCAGAAAGAACAAATAAAGACTTGAGCGGTTGCCTGCAATATCTGCTAAGTTCTTCTGAAACTGAATGAAGGCACTAAGCTTAGTGGTTTGGTTTGGTTTGTGGAGTTTAACGTCCCAAAGCAACTCAGGCTATGAGAGACGCCGTAGTGGAGGACTCCGGAAATTTCGACCACCTGAGGTTCTTTAACGTGCACTGGCATCGCACAGCACACGGGCGCCTTGCTTTTCGTCTCCATCGAAAAGCTGCCTCCGAGGCCGGGATTCGATCCCGCGTCCTTGGGAACAGTAGTAGAGCACCGTAACCACTGCGCCACCCCGGCGGGACTAAGCTTAGTGCTGGTTGATATTCAGCGCTGAAAAAAACAACTGTTACGATGTTAAAATTTATTTCAGGCTTAAAATAATTGCCCTCACTCCCGTGTGACGCCTAGTTACGTCATGTTAAGACTGCTATATGATTCGATCTTGTGCCCTAATATCTTGCGATCTTTGCAACCTTTGGAAACGCCATTTTCGTGATCGAGAAAGTAGTCCGCCAAAGCAAGCGCTTTGAAGCTAGTGCTTGAAATGCCACTGGTTAGCCCTGTAATTTCGCCATTTGAAGGAAAGCGTGTTGAAGAAGTGACACTCGCCAGTGCGCAGCGTAAATTTGAACAGCGAAAACTAAGTTATGCTAGGACGTCCTTAAGCATGATTTAACTTTATTACCTACTCAGCTTTCGAAGCAAGTGCTTATCTGCTGTGCCTTCGAGATTAAACTCCAGCCACGTCTTTTAATTGTTTTGAGCAGTATGAGGTCCAATAATGTGCCTTCTGTCTATGAGGCATCTCTTACCTTTTTCGCTATCATTCGAAGTGGTAGAGCACAGCTTTTTGTGTGGGAAAATCATTATAGATGATAGAAAAGTAACTATGATCATGATATTATCATCGTTTTATTTTTCAGCTCGAACATCAACACTACCCAAAGTGTCCACGAATGCCAGTGTTTTGCCCCTTTAAAGATCTTGGGTGCAAGTTTGAGGTAAGATCCAATACTTTGGATAAGTAGCACTCTGTACTCATTAGTTTGTATAACTATATTAAAGCACCTCAGCTTAGTTTACGACTATACGTCACCTGTGATATACCTTGCTGAATTGAAATATCGCACTTTTGCATTTTTGCTTGGCTATTTCTACCCTCTTCGTGAATTACAATCCTGCTTAGCGCCTTTACATGGTGGCTAAACAGAGGTTTTTGCACAATTTGGACGTCCGTACCTGTTTAGCTGTTTTGAAGTCTGCCCAATATGTAGACGTCCTTGTTATTTTGACGTCTAATTGACTTCTCTGGCTGCAATTAGTTAACTAATCACTTCACATTAACGACATTTTGTACACGGACATGTATTTTTCGCCCTCTACTTCATACAACCATTCCTTTACTCATCAATCAATTCATTTCTCGACAATTACGGTGTAACCCCCTCCGAGGACGCGCAAATCCTGTCCACACACACGAGCCTTTTATATTGTTACGTGGGGGCATGACAAGCGATGTAACGCGGCGACCCAACAGAAACAGAAAGACATCATGACATGACGATGGAATATGCTTTAAAGGGCAACTCCGGGGGTTTTTTGACATTCGCATATTCTAATAAAAATTTTACTGTAGATTCTCCTCTCCGTCCTGATGCATTCTACAAAATTTGGGCGCCGTACGACAATCCGTTCGCGCGCAACACGACTTTAAAATATGCTATTTTCATGGCTTAAGTTGAGACTATTTCTGCTGGCAACACTGAGTTTCTGACGTCACAAACAGTATACCGGCTTTACTGTCCACTTCCCGCATGATTATGAAATTGTGAGGTTTATATTGAACTACCTCAGACATTTTATGCAATGCTTCATGATTTCCATACTTTATTTTCACCATCCAACGCACGTACGAGTGTTTCTCTAATACTGAGTGTGACGTCACCATTTCGTCACCTGGGACGTCGTTTCTGGCCGTGAAAGCAGTTTCGGTTTCGGTTTGCTGTTTTTTCTTTTTAAAAATACTTCTAATTGGAATTTCGAAAAACAGTTTTTTGTGTTCGAGTCAGGACGTGCCGAGGAATGTAATTCAACCAAAAACACAGAATGATGGAAAAACCACCGGAGTTGACCTTTAATGGCCAGCGGGCCTAGCGCGAGCACTCCGCCCCGCGCCACTGCCCGCTTCGTTATCTTCGTAGCAATATTTTTTGCCTAAATAGCGCACGGCCGCGAACATGATTCCGACCACCGGCAAAGCGCCCGGCTCAACTTCTCTGGCCGCTGCAGTAAGCAACTAAACCCTCTTCACAGCCTAATGCCGCACTTTAAGAGCAGCAACTAGTTTTTGTGCGGTAAATCGACGTCATCAACAAATTCTATTTGTGCGGAAGTCAGCCATAGTATGGACACATAGCTGCATCAGCTTGGTCAGCCATGCCGTGCCACGCCGCGGAGCCTCACGGCATCCCGGAATGCTCAATGTCGTTATTGTGGAAAAGTGCAGTGAAGGGGACCAAAATGTACACGCTCTGTACTCCTTGCCAAAATTCGGAGTATTCGACAGCTCCACACGTCTCGATGGAAAGTGGCAGTCAGGTCGCGCTGACTGATACACTAAGCCGGTATCTTAACCTATTTTACTTTTCTAAACTCTCCTCACACGGCTTAGGGCGAATTTCGTAATGCATTTCTTATAATCTCTACGAACAAGAGCTACAACTGTGCTATCTGTCAGCAGAAGGCTCGTTGCTAAAGTAGCAATAGCAGCCTCTGTATGGAGAAGTGGTGGACCTGTAGGAAAACGCTTAGCTCATTTTACTGAACACGAACGTAGCCAGCTGCTAAAGGTCGCCTACATAAGCCAGATGGGGTCATTGACTCAATTGCCGGTGGAGTCTGCTTCCTAGTCGGTCACTAGCGATGACAACATCAGGCAGCCATCACACTAGGTGTTCTATAGGCTTAAAGGCGTTGGCTAATATAATAAATATTCAGGAGCAACGCTAGCACCGTTTTCGCCAGCTATGCGAATTCGCTATTTCATGCACATTGTTCCGGATGTCATGTGTATAAATGACAATAGCATATCTTTGTCCACTCTCATTTCAAGGTTTGGCGAACGTTCTCCCTCAAGTCCCTATAATAGATCCCGTCATGACGACCCCCAAGGATGCGGGATCGAATTGCGATCGCAGCGACCGCTTTTCGATGGAGGCAAAAAGAAAAGCGCCCATGTGCTGTGTGATGTTAGGAGGCCCTAAAGAACCCCAGATGGTGGAACTTTCCGCAGCCCTTCATTACAGCGTCTCTCACATTCTGAGTCGCTCTGCGACGATAAACCCCGTAAACTAAACCAAACCTTCTTGACGGCCATCCCTGGACGTCTCAATGCGGAATCATTTGATAGCAGTAATACGCAGCTGACACTGGAATCGCAGAGAGTACTGGTGGAAGCATTCACCGAACCCTTGATATGCGCCTTGGACGGAAGAATGCTTATCGTTATCTCTCTCGAGCGACCTGTCATGCAAAGCACTATTCGGCAGTAAGGATGCAACACTGTAAAAGCGATGACGCGAAAATGCATCTTCGCTCTGGTAGTTGACGTTCCAACGCATTTGTCGAAGAAAAAAGTGAAATATTTTATGTTCCACCCGGTCTCTTTCTGAACGAACTCTGGAACTGGCATCTGTAATAGCTCTAAACCTGAACCTTTCGTTGCACCCGTTCGCTACTTGGCGCAGGCATCTTGTGTATAAATTTGGAAGAGCCCAAACTATCTGTTCGTCTTTCTCGTGTGGTTAGCATAGGACAAGAAAAACATATTGATCTTGGTAGATCATCAATTTGGTTGGTCATACCATTATTTTTGGAGGGAAACTCTACAAGATAAAAAAGTTAAAGCAGAAAATTGAGAAATTGTCTATCATTTATAACAGGCCAGAAAGCGGTGCTGCGAAGGAGGCCTGAATAAATCAAGGATCTAATTTTCTTGCGCAGAAAGAAAAGTCTTACAAAATTTATAAAATAGGCCGACAAATTGGATACAAGTCTGTGCTCTCCTCAAAGATATGTTCTTGACAAGACTAGCTGTCAGTTGAAATTTATTATTACTGCAAGCACGGTAATATTCAATTTCTGGGAAATTCCACAGTCAGTTCTTGGTAGCATATGTGCATTATAAGGAGTTTTGGGAATCACTGGTCCAGAGAGCTCTCGAAAATGTCATTTCCCGCACAATCCGAGAAAGCCCTGCTGTCTGCTTAGGAGAGATCACAAAGCGAAATGCATTCTTTCCAGGCATCGAGACAGGAGATGGCAAGACATGAGGCGGACAGCTCTCACCTTGCTATTCTTGTTGGCGCCCTGTGCCGTCAGCAAAATGAGATCAAGGTAAGAAACGTTCACTTGATAACCCTTCAATCCTGGTATTGCACTCAAGTTTGAAACCCCGTGTGTCTACGGCGCAGGTTAGTCCAGCTAATCCGGATATACCTCAGTCGTGTAGTAATTTGGTACACTCGCTCAATATGCATGGAATATGCTTCATCGGTATGTGCGCCACTTGGTGTACTTTATTTCATCCGTACGCAAGCGACTGTATTGAACACGTGCAATAGTAACTTATGTACTACAACTTGACATAAATGTTACTTTCTATGGTTTATCGTGCCCATCTTAACAATTTGACAAGAGTTGTTTCAAACAGGACTTGCGCTCTTCTCAACAGTCCAGACGGTATCAGGTGCTCTTAGAAAAAGGATGCTTTCTAGTGTCACGCTTTTCTACCACTTCTGTTGATTTCGTGCTATCAATTATCGAATTGTCTTCTATTTGATTTTCTGCGGCAGTTCGTGAGATTTACTGGAAGAGTAAGTTCGAGAACTAGTATCGTAGTAGAATGCGAATGGGGAAATGTCCCTATCTCTTATCGTGAAGGCCTCACAAGCGGAAAACCTTACTGAGCTGAGCTTCTCTTCAGCAGCCCCTGCAGTCTCATTACACCTGAAAAACATTGTCACCACTGAACCGTCACTTTCCCGTACTGTGAAAAAAGACCTCCGGTTTTCTAATAAGGGCTACACGTGTCAAGTATTAATATATACTCAAAAACTCGAGCACTCCCTATTTGGTGGCGATTACGGATGGTCGTTGCATTCCCGCCAAATTTTCAAAACTCGACTTTTGTGTGTGATGCTCTTGCCTATCATATTTATGGCAACTTTCGCTATCGGAAGGAGATTATCTGAGATCGCTTCTAATATAGGAAAAGTGCTTTCCGTGACGTTGCTTTAAATACATTTATTTTTTTCTGTACTAGTTATCAAAGCTATACAATTTATTCTGCTCTATAATAGTCTTAAGGCAATATGCTGAAGCATCGGATCACGGCGAAAATAGGGCAAGTTTATTTATCCTGTGCAATGAACCGACATTGAGCTCTTCCTTTGTAAACTAATTTCCGCCATTCACAATGCACTGGAGAAAGCAATGAGCAAAGGTTTAACCTACGGTTGAACCCAGTTTGACGAGCGGTAGCTCGGTTTAGCAACAAAATCAACGGCCCAACGTCAGAGGTAAAGGCCATGAGTCATGTCCATTATGGTAGACATTGTTCACGATGGTGAGTTATATACAGCCGCCCAAATCTCTAACTGGTGTGTGCCCCTGCGCCTTTCGTACGATAAAGCTAGCCGGAAGGTCAGGATTAGGCAAGGGCTCGGTAATCCCGTGCCTGTACTTGACTTTTCACTGGTTAGCTGCTCTGTAACGCTTAGAGTACGAAAAATGCAACCTCCACACATTCCAGTTAAATATTTGGGCGGCTGTACAACAGGCTACATCTTAGTATGCCTTAGAGCCATTATGTAGCAATACTGAGCTTATAAAAGTGAAATCATGGTCAACACGTACATCCTAGCAAACGAATTTTGCGTTAATGAGGGCTACGCCTCTAAAAATAGATGTCACATACCGTCATCGCGAGTAGATATCACCGTGTAACTTGTACCAGGGCGCCAAAATGTGTCTCGTATTTCGGCGGTTCAGGCGCTCCGACTGCAGCATGAGGACCCGAGCTGGTTGTGACCATCACATTCACTCCATCAGACGCGTATCTCTTGTGAATTAGTGTTCTCCCACTAGCTTGACAGGCAAGTGTGGCACACGCCGCTTTCTGGGGAGAAAGAATTTCATGCCCCTTAATTGTTCTAAAGTTGGCCGAAAGTCTGCTTCCCTATAGCTGATACGACCTACTCCAGCAGTTGCAGCGTGTAAAAGAACTGTGTTAAAGCGCCTTGTGTAAGGATGAATGAGCCACTGCACAGACGTAATTCGACGGACTTATCTTCTCAGACTAAAACAAAGGGATGTAAATGTGGGGAATTTCCTATCATAAAAACTAACTGTCCATAAAATCCGCGCCAGGAGCAAAAATTTTATGTAGCCTTTTTTTAGATGCTGCGAAGAGTGCGTCGAAGCGCTTAGGCACGAAAAGCGAATACAAAAGTCACATACTTTAGGGATAAAATTATGACTGCGTTGATTAATTCAAATTCATCGGAGCAGTCGTAGCGACAGTCGGGAAGTCAGGAGGGCCAAGATTTAGGTATGATCATGGAAGACAGTTGGGCAGGTTGCTGTGTATTCGTTAATGTAAGATTTATGTAAGAACGAAGAACTTCGTGTGTATATAGGAATTTCGCAGCACATATAAATCTGCTGGGTTTTACGAAAAGCTAATGCAAAACATTCTGCGCTGTAAGAAGTTTCGCATGTTGACCACATTTGCATCTCTTTAGTGTGCTATTGCTTATGTTTGTTTTTTCAGTCTTGTAATTCCCCTTTGACAGTATATTCGTATAGGCGTGCAATTAATAATCGTCTTAAACTAAAGCACCTGTAAACAACTACTTGGGTTGGAATGCAAGTAAATACTTTCAAGTTCTCTAGTCTGTTGCTTTTATTGATGTCTTCTACTAATAGAGTCTTAATCTATAGGAATTGAAAAGCACCTTTGAAGAGGAAAAAAAGGCTGTGGCGAAAGTTCACAAGGAAAAGATAAAAGAGCTGGAAACAAAGATGGTAATCTCTTTTTCTCATTTTCTAGCGTGTTTTGAAGTTTAAAACCGCTAAAGCTGTCGCTTAGATTCCTCTATACTGATTTTTGCCATCGCTTTGTGCAACAGGCCGACCTACAGGAAGAAGCAAACACTGAGTTCAATCATCGGGTTACCCTGGAAAAGGAGCTGACCGACCTAAAGCGTGCTTTTCAGGTGACCCATTTATTTTGTAAAGAGACACTAAAAAGCAAACCAACAATTACAGCAGGAAGTCTACTTGTGACAAGCGTACTGACGCTAGATAGCAAAGGGGAGTTCAGTCGGCGGACTTGAAAATTTAACTCACCAGGACCCTTTCATCCAAAATCAAACACGCTCTCTTACGCCATTCAGGCACATTGTACGGCTTCATCTGGCATTTGATACTTGACAGGTGGCAGTTTGCATAGTCGTGCACTGATTGGTGGGCCGAAATCGGGATGCCGTCACCACGCCGGTGTAGACTGCTACAACACATGTAAGAGGGTAGAAATAGTCATAAGTGCCGGCTTCTGAGATGATTCAAATACAGGAGTTTTGAGTATTATGACTTCTGTTACGAGATAGCACCGGTTTTGGTGCACACGAGAAACAAAAAAGGCCAATAACATTAACTTGTGAGCTATAAAACACATTTCTGATGAGTGACTATAACTATTATAGCTATAGGAGTGTGGTTTCAATTAGATATTGCCAGCATGCCGCTGGCAATGTTAATATCAGTTTTTAAGCTTTCAAAAATGTGAATTTCCTGAGCGGTGCGCCTAAGCAGAATTTCGGTATCTCGCGACAAAGAAGAGCGCTTTGGAAAAACCCGCGCACTAAAAGCAACACCCCCGTAAATCATTGCCTGTGTGCTGTTTTCTGTCCCGTCTTCGCTGCGGTGTTCGTTGCTGCAGCCTGCGCAGAACCGAGGTAGACAGCGCTGCCTTTCATTGGAGGCGGTGGGGCTTTCTTTTCAGAGGGCGGGTTCCTCGAACCTGGGAATCTTTCTCTCAAAATGGCGAAATTGTGTTGGGCGCGTGTCCAGTGAATTCGCGTTTTTGAAAAAACACTGATAACGGCCATTGCTAATTGCCTGCTACAAACCTAACTGCGGCCAGGTACTGTACTTCAATAGGTATAAAGACCATTATAAAGAATAGTTAACTAGCTCACTGCTCTTTTTTTTTTCTGATAGTTGTCTACAGCGGTAAAATGGTTCTGGAGAAGCAGTCTTCACAGCTCAAAACGCCTATATTTAAAAAGCGCTTTACTAATGATGGACTATAAGGTTTAGAGTTTGTAGAAACTTCCGCACACTGACGACTCACAGTCCAATTCATTACTAATATTCATTATGATGCGTTCGTTCTCTAAAAACGTAAGCTGTCCTAAGTGTCTCCTAATTTTTTTTAAGTACTTTAACATATTTCTGCTTGTTTTTCACAAGGCGATGGAAACATCGCATCGAGAAGAGAAAGGTCATCTTCAGGAGCGCATCACTGTGAGTCCTATTGGAAAATCTTGCACTTTTTATTCCGATTGTAGTACCTTTTAGCATTACTTGTTCTTACATCTTTTTTTTTCGCAGGAAGCAGAATTGTCCGTCCAACGCCTCGATCGCGAACTGCACTTGAACGCGGTAAGTGCTCGGGAGTCTTCTGCATGCTACAAAGGTCTCGTGCACACAAATCACGACTATCCAGGGCGACGTGACAAAACATAATTATCTTAATTGTAGCGCTACATTTACAAGTCGCGGTTGAGTGTTCCTTCTGTGGTCTGTTTTCAAGGTGTTTTGAAGCATAGCTACGCCTAGATATACTTCTTTGTCTGTACTAGGCTAAACACAACACTTCTATAGTGTATAAATACACGCCATTGCTACGTTTTGTTTTTTTTTCCCCCGACTAGGAACTGAGAAATGAGGGAGTACTCGTGGGGCTCAAATGTTAGGAGCTAAACTTCCAAGTTTTACTCTCATAATTATTCACTTATAGGTGTGATACGGAATACTGCAGCTGAGGCAAATCGCCAGAGCAGTTATCCCATACCCAGACACTTATAGGTGTGATACAGAGTACTGCAGCTGAGGCAAATCGCCAGAGCAGTTATCACATACCCAGACACTTATAGGTGTGATACGGAGTACTGCAGCTGAGGCAAATCGCCAGAGCAGTTATCACATACCCAGACACTTATAGGTGTGATACGGAGTACTGCAGCTGAGGCAAATCGCCAGAGCAGTTATCACATACCCAGACACTTATAGGTGTGATACGGAGTACTGCAGCTGAGGCAAATCGCCAGTGCAGTTATCACATACCTAGACACTTATAGGTGTGATACGGAGTACTGCAGCTGAGGCAAATCGCCAGTGCAGTTATCACATACCCAGACACCTATAGGTGTGATACGGAGTACTGCAGGTGAGGCAAATCGCCAGAGCAGTTATCACATACCCAGACACTTATAGGTGTGATACGGAGTACTGCAGCTGAGGCAAATCGCCAGTGCAGTTATCACATACCGAGACACTTATAGGTGTGATACGGAGCACTGCAGCTGAGGCAAATCGCCAGTGCAGTTATCACATACCCAGACACTTATAGGTGTGATACGGAGTACTGCAGCTGAGGCAAATCGCCAGTGCAGTTATCACATACCCAGACACTTATAGGTGTGATACGGAGTACTGCAGCCGAGGCAAATCGCCAGTGCAGTTATCACATACCCAGACACTTATAGGTGTGATATGGAGTACTGCAGCTGAGGCAAATCGCCAGTGCAGTTATCACATACCCAGACACTTATAGGTGTGATACGGAGTACTGCAGCTGAGGCAAATCGCCAGTGCAGTTATCACATACCCAGACACTTATAGGTGTGATACGGAGTACTGCAGCTGAGGCAAATCGCCAGTGCAGTTATCACATACCCAGACACTTATAGGTGTGATACGGAGTACTGCAGCTGAGGCAAATCGCCAGAGCAGTTATCACATACCCAGACAGTTATAGGTGTGATACGGAGTACTGCAGCTGAGGCAAATCGCCAGTGCAGTTATCACATACCCAGACACTTATAGGTGTGATACGGAGTACTGCAGCTGAGGCAAATCGCCAGTGCAGTTATCACATACCCAGACACTTATAGGTGTGATACGGAGTACTGCAGCTGAGGCAAATCGCCAGTGCAGTTATCACATACCCAGACACTTATAGGTGTGATACGGAGTACTGCAGCTGAGGCAAATCGCCAGTGCAGTTATCACATACCCAGACACTTATAGGTGTGATACGGAGTACTGCAGCTGAGGCAAATCGCCAGTGCAGTTATCACATACCCAGACACTTATAGGTGTGATACGGAGTACTGCAGCTGAGGCAAATCGCCAGTGCAGTTATCACATACCCAGACACTTATAGGTGTGATACGGAGTACTGCAGCTGAGGCAAATCGCCAGAGCAGTTATCACGTACCCAGACACTTATAGGTGTGATACGGAGTACTGCAGCTCAGGCAAATCGCCAGTGCAGTTATCACATACCCAGACACTTATAGGTGTGATACGGAGTACTGCAGCTGAGGCAAATCGCCAGTGCAGTTATCACATACCCAGACACTTATAGGTGTGATACGGAGTACTGCAGCTGAGGCAAATCGCCAGTGCAGTTATCACATACCCAGACACTTATAGGTGTGATACGGAGTACTGCAGCTGAGGCAAATCGCCAGTGCAGTTATCACATACCCAGACACTTATAGGTGTGATACGGAGTACTGCAGCTGAGGCAAATCGCCAGTGCAGTTATCACATACCCAGACACTTATAGGTGTGATACGGAGTACTGCAGCTGAGGCAAATCGCCAGTGCAGTTATCACATACCCAGACACTTATAGGTGTGATACGGAGTACTGCAGCTGAGGCAAATCGCCAGTGCAGTTATCACATACCCAGACACTTATAGGTGTGATACGGAGTACTGCAGCTGAGGCAAATCGCCAGTGCAGTTATCACATACCCAGACACTTATAGGTGTGATACGGAGTACTGCAGCTGAGGCAAATCGCCAGTGCAGTTATCACATACCCAGACACTTATAGGTGTGATACGGAGTACTGTAGCTGAGGCAAATCGCCAGAGCAGTTATCACGTACCCAGACACTTATAGGTGTGATACGGAGTACTGCAGCTGAGGCAAATCGCCAGTGCAGTTATCACATACCCAGACACTTATAGGTGTGATACGGAGTACTGCAGCTGAGGCAAATCGCCACTGCAGTTATCACGTACCCAGACACTTATAGGTGTGATACGGAGTACTGCAGCTGAGGCAAATCGCCAGTGCAGTTATCACATACCCAGACACTTATAGGTGTGATACGGAGTACTGCAGCTGAGGCAAATCGCCAGTGCAGTTATCACATACCCAGACACTTATAGGTGTGATACGGAGTACTGCAGCTGAGGCAAATCGCCAGTGCAGTTATCACATACCCAGACACTTATAGGTGTGATACGGAGTACTGCAGCTGAGGCAAATCGCCAGTGCAGTTATCACATACCCAGACACAAGAAATATCACTTCAAGACACAACTTTGATGGTAACCCAGTAACTAGGATGATCTGCTAATGGCGCACCGTAGCCTAGTGGCTTATGTCAGCTGCAGCCGCAGTGTGTTGAGGCCGGAATGCGTAAACTGTCGTGAGCATGAATTTCAGCCCTCATTAAAAACCCGCAACTCGCTCAAGTTATTTTCATGTCGTCCACTACTGCGTGCCTCATTCCACCTTTCGCCCCGCCGGGGTGGTGCAGTGGGTAAGGCGCTCGACCACTACCACGACTAAGGTGAGGAATCGGATCCCAGCCGCGGCGGCCCCTTTTCGATTAAGGCGAAAAGCAAGGCGCCCGTGTACTGTACGATGTGCCCATTAAAGAATTCCAGGTGGTCTATATTTCCGAAGTCCTTCACTGCGGCGTCTCTCATAGCTAGCTGAGTCACTCTGGGATGTTAAAACCCAAAAACCAAGCCAAACCATCATTCCACCTTTCGCATTGCGGCGGCACAATTCTGATAGGCGCATCTGGCGATTTTGAGCTTTATAACGATGTGAAAAAATGCCCCTGAAACGGTACTTGCGGTAATATTGTAATGCAAAAATCTTTAGAGGCACGCGGCCCTTGTTGAGTATTCGACTCAAATTTAAAAGGTTTACGTGGAGCAAATAATTTATAAATGCTTTACGAAAAATTAGTCTCTTAGATATCCCGTATAAAGTGAAAGGCGAAAACCTGCTCTTTCTCCTATTATCATTCGCCTCTTTTTCTTTCTTCTCTTTGCATAATTCTATTTCCTTCTTTCTATTGGCCTCTCATTTTAGTCATTACTAGCCGTTACTAAGCATTTTAGTCATTTCTACTCAATTGTAATCGTTACAAGTCGTCGTTAGACATATTGGTCATGTGTAATCATTAGGAAATTCAGTCGTTACTGCTCATAACTAAGCATTTTAGCAATTTCTAATCACTAGTAGTTGTTATAAGTCGTTCTTAGAGATATTGGTAATTACAAGTCATTAACAGTCATTACAAGTTAATACCGGTCATTACTAATTAATTGTAGTCGTTACAAGTCGTCATTATACATTGGGCATTTATAACCATTTCAAGTCGTAAGTAATTAAAACTAATTACTAAGAATTTTATTCCTGATTGATTCTAATGAACACGTTGTCGTTCGACATATCAGTAACTACAAGTCAATAGTAGTCGTTAGAAGACATTAGTAGTCATTACAATTGATTAGTAGGCATTTTAGTCATTACTAGTGACTAGTAATAAGCATTTTAAGTCATTTTGATCAATTGTGGTCGTTGTAATTCGTCGTTAGGCATGCGGTTGATTACAAATTACTAGTAGCCATTCCGTTCAGTTCAGTTCAGTCGTTCAGTCGTGTCCGACTCTTCGTGACCCTATTGACCATGTCACGCCACGCTTTCCGGTCTCTCACTATCTTCCTAACATCACATAACTTCATCTGCAGTGCCTCGAAGATGCCATCTAACCATCGCGTTCGCTGCCTACCCCTTCTCCGGTGACCTTCAACCTTTCCCAACATCAAATCTTTCTCCAGCGACTCCTCTCTTCTCATCAGATGACCAAAGTAGCTGAGCTTTAACTTTAGAATTTGACCCTCCAATGAGCAGTCGGGGTTTATGGTCGACAATATTGACTGATTTGATCTTCTGGCAGTCCAAGGAACTCTCAAGAGTCTTCGCCAGCACCACAATTCAAACGCGTCAATTCTTCGGCGGTCAGCCTTTTTCACAGTCCAACTCTCGCATCCATACATCACAACTGGAAAGACCATAGCACGAGTTATACGGATCTTGGTTGGCAGACTAATGTCTCTGCTTTTTACTAGGCGGTCAAGGCTAACCATTGCTCTCTTTCCCAGAAGCAGGCGTCTCCTAAATCTTGGAGCCCAAGAAGAGAAAATCTGTCACAGCTTCCACTTGTTGTCCATTGATGCTCCAGGACTTGACAGGGCAAGACGCCATGATCTTTGTCTTTTTAAAGTTCAGTTTAAGCCCAAACTTCTCACTCTCTTCTTGTACGCGCATCAGAAGACTCTTGAGTTCCACTTCACTTTCTGCCATTAAAGTGGTATCATCCGCATATCTAAGGTTGTTGATACGTTTTCCAGAAATCTTCACTCCAGCTGAAGACTCGTCCAGACCGGCCTTCCTCATGATGCACTCTGCATATAGGTTAAATAGGCAGGGCGACAGTATGCAGCCTTGCCTCACTCCTTTCTCAATCGGAAATCAATCAGTAAGACCATGCCCAGTTCTGACTGTGGCCTCTTGCCCTTCATACAGGTTCCTGAGGAGACAGATGAGGTGAATTGGAACTCCCATCTCTTGGAGAGCTTGCCACAATCTGCTGTGATCTACGCAATGAGTCATCATAACCTCTAGCAATCTCTATTGTAACAAATATTAATCACTAACTGTCGCTATCAATCATTTTTCATTCTTTAATACGTCTTCATACGGCGGACATTTCCTGATGACGCGTCCGGCGATCACGTCCAGCCGACGTACCATGAGCCTGCAAAGGCTTTTGCCTTAAAGGTCAACTCCGGTGGTTTTTTCATCATTCTGTGTTTTTGGTTGAATTACATTCCTCGGCACGTCCTGACTCGAACACAGAAAACCGTTTTTCGAAATTCCAATTAGAAGTATTTTTAAAAAGAAAAAACAGCAAATCGAAACCGAAACTGCTTTCACGGCCAGAAACGACGTCCCAGGTGACGAAATGGTGACGTCACACTCAGTATTAGAGAAACACTCGTACGTGCGTTGGATGGTGAAAATAAAGTATGGAAATCATGAAGCATTGCATAAAATGTCTGAGGTAGTTCAATATAAGCCTCACAATTTCATAATCATGCGGGAAGTGGACAGTAACGCCGGTATACTGTTTGTGACGTCAGAAGCTCAGTGTTGCTGGCAGAAATAGTCTCAACTTAAGCGATGAAAACAGCATATTTTAAAGTCGTGTTGTGCGCGAACGGATTATCGTACAGCGCCCAAATTTTGTAGAATGCGTCAGGACGGAGAGGAGAATCTACAGTAAAATTTTTATTAGAATATTCGAATGTCGGAAAACCCCCGGAGTTGCCCTTTAAACATGCTCCTTGTGAACGCTCGCAACCTTCTAAGGGGACACGTTCCCGCGCTTGAGCCTCCCAAATGACGTCATATTGGCTAGATGGGCCCACTCACTGGCGCTCCCAAGTTACACGGGCGCAACGGGGCGAGGCGGAGCTCCATCGCGGCTTGATTTCTTCATTTTTTCTTGCGCGGAGGCCTGCGCTGAGTTGTGGGGAGAGGAGTAACGCAATTTTTATCGTCAATATATTTGGTGTTTTTTACTCCAGCTTAAACATTTTGTGTTGCGCACACAATGATGGCAGATTTATTGCTCGTGATCGTTTTCTAGTTTTAGTAAATAGCTTTTCATGGGCCATTTAAGTACAGTTTTAGTGTCCGTGAGTATGGTCTGAAATTACGTGCCGATAAGGAAGCTAATATGCAGAGCACTTATGTGTCAGAACAAAGGTTCGCCTTGTGAGGCAGAAGTGTTGCTTTATTCTGCACAAGCTTTTTACAACGTATCTTGCAGCTGGCGCCTGGATTCGAGTACTTGTGGAAGCTTCAGCCGTACTCTGCGTTGAAGAATGCTGCCATAGCGACTACCGAGGAAATATCCTCTGGTGTAGTGTACATCAGCAAGCCCGGATACGCAGTTGAGTTTATGATTGGCTTCGTTCGCCCTTCCCAAGCTGTTTCTACGCCACAGCTTTCATTCAAGTGTAGGATTCACGGGGGCAGCTACGACGACATGCTCCCGTGGCCTTTCAAGAACAAGGCAAGTAAAATTTCGGAACACGAATTCATGAAGGTGACTTGCAGCATCCTCGATCAACCCCAGAGATAACCTTCAGCAAGGGGGATGACTGGACGAGTTGTTGTTCGTTGATAAACAAAGCCGAGTCAAAAAGTACAAAGAATGAGTATCAAAACTTACAGAGGCTCCATTTAGAACTGAAACCCTATTGTACGCAAAAGGGAAAGAAAACGGCTTCAAAATGCGCAGAGGCTCAAAAAATCTAACGAAAGTCACTGTTGCATTGCTACGTATTGCACTAAAGGCGATATTTTCCGGTTGATGCTGAGCGACGGTTTTACAATACTCGTTGCATAACAGACATAGTAGGTCTCGACTGCATATCACAGAAAACCGGGGTGCAATATAAATAGAAAATTTATTATATTTGCATGAGCGAGATTGACAGTGTCAGTGAATATCCGTTCTACCCAAATAATTGCAGTCCTCACTCAGACGCAAATTTCTACGCCTAACGCAGTGGTTTCTTCTACAAGGCAACGAAATGAGGTTGTAAATCTTGTAATTGGTGAACCTACTTTTATTGGGGTACTGTGCACTGTGCGATCTCTTTCCTTGGCCACATTCAGTCTTTTAACATAGACGAAAGGGCCATCAGTCTTGTTTGTAGGCGTGAAAAAAACAACAGCAATCTAAACTTGCTTCGGCTTTCTACTGTTTATGGGAAATATCGTGAAAGTAAGGCACAGTAGGCATCTTTTGACTTTGTGCTGCCATAACAAACACGTTTCCAACGTTTTTGGCTTATTTGTATTCACTCAAAGCACACTCGGACAAGATTGCGAGATGGAGGGTTATATATCCACTATCTATTAGGTTGGAAATCTACAAGTGTAACTTTCGTAAAGCTCACGTGACACAGGCTTTCGCTAACCCGTCCTTCATCAACCTTGAGTTGTTTCACTCATAACTAAGAAGCGCTTCTCAGACCGAGCACTATAGTCACACCACAGATATCCCCAAAGCATAATTCCAAATCAAGGAAGTAGATGTGATCCTGCCCAAAACGTTTGACGTAATATAGACGCCTTGACCGATCGCCTCTAACGAACCCTAATGCATCGAGTGCGGCACTTGCCTTGCGGCAGTTGTCTTGCTAATAAATAGTGACACACACGCTTAAGTCTATAACAAGGCCTCCGCCCATGTATACGTTTTCTTGCTACGACTGTGGCTTCACTCCAAAACTCGGCCCTTCTCTACTTTGATACCAGGTTGTCGGCAGAACTCTATCCACGCTCCAAGATAGGCTTGTCCTTGCGTCCATTTTCTTATCTTCGTGGATTCGGAGCTTACCTGTGGTCTTTTTCTTTATAGAAGGCGACGTCGACAGGACAATCTTGCATGGCAAATCTGTGAATTCGTCATCTCAATCGCTGCTTAGAGCGTGATTTGCATTGATTCAGACGAGAACTAAAGCATTCGAAATGTGCTGAAGCTCTTGCACGGCGTCAAAAGACGGCTGTTATACCTTACCTTCACGGCATTTTACACCTACAGAAGAACATTATGGCAAAGTGCACTGTTGTTTTTGAAGCTAGGATCAAGGCTAGCGGCCTTTGCTCCACTGTAAAAAGGAGACTGATAGAAACCAGGGAAAGAAGATCACAGTGCACCGCATCCTCACTACTGAGGTTCACCATTTTGCAAGTGGTTCATCACATTCTGCCGCATTTTAGAAGATATCACAGGCAGAGACAGGAGAGAATTTACCTTACCGATTTCCGTGGGGCTTCTGTGGTGTAGTAAAAAGTGGTAAATGGCTGTGGGGAGACAGAGATAGAAAGGGAGAAAAATATATGTATTTTAATGCATGCAGGAAATAGATTGGTGGAGGGATAGTTGATGCCTCCCTCTTAAAGGCAAATTTCATGTGCGTAGCAAAGCCAATGCTCAGTCTTGACCAGAAGAAAAGGCCTTTTGCTCGTGCAAAGTTAACTGGCGGTTGAAGTTGTTTTTGTTTGGAGCATGTCCATGTCCAAGCGTGTCCTCGTTCAGTATTATTTCGCTTGCATTATATAATGAAATCTCAGTTGTTAGTCCATTATCTGTCATTTACATTTCTTCTGTGTGTGTCATCTTTTATGTTTGTTTTCGAGGCTACAGTCTGTGTGCGAATATCACTTATCCTAAAGTTGACCTCAGTCAAATCTAGGTAATTCAAGTGTACTGAACAGTCATGGCCTAGCCTATAGACTCAAGAGCTCAGCATCCAATATTTCTTTTAGTACAGAACGTATACTCGGATTAAATAAAGGGATCTCTTAATGAATAATCACCTGTTTAACTGTGGGCTACATCTTCCTATCCGCATCAAAAAAAAAAAAGATACTCGTTGGCGGAGGAACAGCTTTTCGCTCCCGAAGATATTCAGGGTGCTATTTTAATTTTTGCTGTTTGCCTTACTGTCCGTTTTTGTTTTAATGCTATGCCATAAGAAGCCTCATCACTGAAAACTTCAGCCTGACTTATTTATTAGCTGAGAAAGATGGGATGCCAACTCAAAATGACGTCTTCAACCAATGCAAAGCCAGCATAGGTCTAGAGTCTGTCCGTTGCTAACTTCCTATTGGCTTAGAAGGGAGACGGAGTGTAACGTTGTCATAATCTAAAGGGACGCCAGCACAAGATAGTAACTGACTTGTCTCAAACCTGCCACTTTCTAAAAGGAGTCGGCGACTGGTCATTGACAAGTGCTCTCATGAGATGGCATGTCCGAGATTACTGGTGGGCTAAGCATCAGCTGGCACCAGCGCTAGGTTCTGTGCAAACCACTCGCTGTCGTATCAGATGCTGTGCGTATCAAGCTCGAGCTGCGTCACGATCAACGCCGCGAGTGTCTGCCATTGTGGAAAATGCCGCAAGCTGAGAGAACAGCACGGAAAAATGTCATTGCAGATTGGGGATCGGGGACTACACAGTGATCAGCGTATACGGCAGAGGATATCTAATTTCTATCTTATTGTCAACACACGATGTAGTCGTGTGCCCCTCATGTTTTCCAACCGTGCTAGCATTTCCCTACGGTATTGTGAGTACTGCTCATTGTAATCATTGCACCACCGAAGTGGCTGGAAGCCAGTCAGTTCGTCCACTGAAATGGGAGAGCCAGGTTTCTCCCCTCTGGGACTGCCGTGTTTTAATGGAGGCGAAACGCAAAGCCCCCTTGTAATGTTCGTCGTCATTGTAGAAATTTTCCGCTGCCCTCCACTACAGAGTCCCTCGTAGCCTGATTTGCTTTGTTGCGTATAAGCCCATAAAAAAATTGTCATACTAAACGCCTAGAATAAAGTATGCTAGAATAAAGTATCCATATAACAACAGAAGAAAAACAGTAAAGACACCTGCACACTTGCATATTGGGGTGCAGTGCAGTTCGTTTCATAGCCCAGTTAAAAACCGACTTACCGCACATACTTTTTCGCTACGTCAGAGGCCTCTTCGCTCGAATAGAAAAGTATGTCTTGCTACATAAATGTCCTTCTAATGTGCCCTACCCTCTGCATTTCTGGGATTGCATCATTGGTAACTAGGTATATAAAATATATTATTAGTGGATTTGTTTGTTTATTAGATGATGTCCTGATTCAAGTACCCAATATAAAAAATTGTATATCCTACGTATATCCATAGTGTTAGCGTTGTTCCTCAATTACCACTGCAGCTGAGCCTACAAGCTCCCAATTCTAAAGTTTCGCTCTCTCGTCTGAAACAAGTGTAAATTTCTCGGTTTTCGGTGTTTCCTCCTGCACAGCATCAACCTCTTCTTTTTTTTTTTCAGATCATACTCTTTCTTATAAACCAGCACAATGAAGCCGACAGCCGGAGTTTCGAATTAAACCCCGCTGAAGCTCCAAATGCCGACGAACTGTTCAAGAAGCCCGAGCCAAATCAACCTAACTCCAAGTTTGGCTTCTCGCAAGTCATATCCATTCCACTCATGGAGAACGGAAGAAAAGGTTTCCTGTTCCATAACTGCGTTATTTTTAAAGTTGTAGTGCCTCCTCTTCTTTGAGCACTCAATGACCTCTAAGTACTTATATGTTTTCCACAAGCGCAGGAAATAAAACCGTTTTCTTGATTTATGTCGTTGAGTTCTCAGGTCTATCTCATTTCTAGCACTTATAGTTTGCCTGTGTTTGGCCTGACTAACACAGGCGAATTGTGCGTGCAAGTCAAAGAAAACAGTTTGTATTCTACTACACTAGATCTGCCGTTTGCCTGCCATAACCATAAAGGTTGTGTTGTACTATTCTCTGGTAGCACCTAGCTATCAACTGCTACCAAGTTGTCATAACCCGCTTTTCACTCCAATGCTGCCGAAAAAAAAAACACTATTGTTAACACGCCACAATTCACGGAGTGGTTTGGTTTCGCGTTACGTAGGGTGGTAATTTTCCTATCGTTTCTCCAAACATCAGTGAATATTTTTTTAATGACACTCGCACGCACGTAGTGCTTCCGTGAGTCCTGAATGTCATAATAACTTCAATTAGCTCCGAAGCCATATCAGTATTGGCTACATTTCCATGCAGAGCTTTCTGCCAATGGCAGCACAAATTGGCCCAGTGATTAGGGGAATCCTCTCAGTTGCAGCAGATGTGCAGTTATGGAAGAATTACAGATTAACATCCACCGAAGTGCAGCCATAGAGTTTTTGAATAAAGCGTTTCTTTTTAGGTACGAATTGTATGAGTGAAAGCGATTTAGCGTTTCTTTTGTTGTCGTATACCTGCGCTTGTGTGGATTCTAACAAGCAATTGCTCCCTCATTAGCAGCAGGTACTATTTAAGCTCTTTATTAGCTCTGACTACAGCCTTCACTGACTCATTTATTTAGTAATGCATGCAGTCCTCTCGAAGAGTATCCCTTCATCCTAAATGGCGGCATGTAAACTTCAGAAGCGCCACAGCATCTTCGGAGGAAAAAGAATTGGAAACCGTGTGAAGGCACTGCACATTATTAACGAGTATTGTGCAGGGAGCCAATATGTTTAAATAAGCTCCCAAGCTATGAAACCATAGTTTATTTTGCCTGAGTAGCACACATGTGTTTTACGCTGAGGCTATCACTGCAGGAAGATGATTGGATTTACATTCCTTTCCTGATAATAAAGGAAGGTAATATTGGTACGAACAACTAAATATTGTCCCGCGGTGACTTCTGATCAGAGACGACGCTGACAGTTGCGACACGTTTTCACATAGTGTGAAACGTCTGAGTGAAGTCGAGGCCAGTAGTACTTTTCCTTGAGCCTTGCAAGCGTGCGGGTGACTCCCAAATGTCCAGAGGTTGGTTCATCGTGGCAAGCTTGTAAGATTTCATCACGTAGACACATAGGTACAACAATCAGGTACGGCATTTGGCTGGCGGAAAAGTTTTTCTTCATGAGGACACCATTGCGCACACATAACGATGACAGAGCACGCTTGAAAGCTCTCGGAGCGGTTGTACATGCACCGTTTAGATAGTCCATGATGTGACGAAGTTCGGGATCTGCAGATTGTCTTTCAGCGAGGCACTCTGTGCTGATGGCATTTAGCAGTATGGCCTCATCAGGAATTTCATCTGCGGGGGGATCTACAGGGGCCCGTGAGAGGCAGTCTGCGTCCGAATGCTGACGGCCAGATTTGTACGTGACAGTTATGTCGAATTCCTGTAATCGTAGACTCCATCTTACAAGACGAGTTGAAGGGTCCTTTAGGGTTGCAAGCCAGCATAGGGCATGGTGGTCAGTTACTAACTTGAATGGTTTCCCGTAAAGGTATGGCCGGAATTTCGACGTCGCCCACACAATGGCTAGACATTCTTTCTCTGTTGCGGAATAGTTCGATTCCACTTTAGATAGACAGCGACTGACGTAAGCGATTACACGTTCTTGGCCGCCCTGGATTTGAACTAGAACGGCGCCCAGGCCTATGTTGCTTGCATCGGTGTGAAGCTCCGTGTGGGCGTTTTCGTCGAAGTGAGCCAATATGGGAGGTGTTTGTAGGCGGCGTTGAAGCTCTTTGAATGCTTGTTCCTGTGGTGCGTCCCAAGTGAAAGGCGTGTCTGTCTTTGTCAGACGTGTTAGGGGCTCGGCGAGTCGAGCGAAATCTTTGACGTAGCGCCGGTAGTAGGCACATAAGCCAAGAAATCGTCGAACAGCTTTCTGGTCTTTGGGCGGAGGGAAGTTGGCAATAGCTGTCGTTTTCTCTGGATCCGGCAGGACACCAGCGTGGCTTACGACGTGCCCCAAGAACTTGAGCTCCGTATAAGCAAAATGACATTTATCGTTCTTTAACGTAAGGCCAGAGGATGTTATGGCTTGCAAACCAGTTTCAAGGCGCCGAAGGTGCTCCTCGAACGTTGGAGCGAAGACCACAACGTCGTCAAGGTAAACGAGACATGTCTGCCACTTGATATCTGCAAGTACGGTGTCCATAAGCCGTTGGAAAGTAGCCGGAGCAGAGCAGAGACCAAAGGGCATAGCCTTGAACTCGTAGAGCCCATCCGGAGTAATAAACGCCGTTTTCTCGCGGTCCCTCTCATCTACCTCTATTTGCCAGTATCCGGATTTCAAGTCCATTGAAGAGGAATATTTCGCGGAGCAGAGACTATCCAGAGCATCGTCGATGCGTGGAAGGGGATAGACGTCTTTCTTTGTAACTTTGTTTAGCCGGCGGTAATCCACACAAAACCTCAGCGTACCATCCTTTTTCTTCACAAGAACGACAGGTGCAGCCCATGGACTCCGCGAGGGCTGGATGACATCGTCGCGAAGCATCTCTTTCACTTGGCGGGTGATAGCGGCGCGTTCAGTCGGAGACACTCGGTAAGGTGACTGTCTGAGAGGTGGCACGGTATCATCCGTAATAATGCGGTGCTTGGCGAGATCGGTTCTGCCAACACGTGAAGAGTTGGAGAAGGTCGCCCGATAGCGCTGGAGGAGCTGGTTCACTTGGCGATGCTGCAGTTGAGAAAGCGCAGGGTTAATGTTGAAGTGTAAATTAGTGGTAGGCCTCTCCATTTCGGTCAATGACAGCGTCGCAAGTCCGGAGGCTTTTCGAACATGCGTGATACCGCAAATGTGGGCCACTACAGTCCCAGTGCTTAAATGCTGGTGCTCACCGCCAAAATTTGTGAGTAGGACGTCTGCTTTGCCCTCTTCGAGGCGAACGACTCCTCTGGCTACAGCAAGACTGCGTTCGAAACGTAAGATCTGTTTACTCTCCACGACACCTTCAAAGTTTCGCAGTGTATTCGCAGCCACAGACGTCATCACGCTGGAACGGGGCGGAATAGTGACGTGATCATCAAGGATGTGCAGTGCTGTCGGTCGCTCTGAAGCACTGTGTATTGCGTTCTCAGTCGATAAGGTCACTGGCTTAGTCTGCAGGTCGATAACGGCTCCATTCTCTGCTAAGCAATCCATGCCAAGGATGACGTCGCGGGAACACTGGGCAAGTACGACGAAGGTTGCTAAGTACGTTTCTTCTTACACAGTTACCCTAGAAGTGCAGGTACCGGTCGGCGTTATCAAGTGGCCTCCGGCGGTACGAATTTGTGGGCCTGTCCAGGGTGTAGTCACTTTTTTCAGAGTGGCGGCGAAAGGCCCACTCATCGCAGAATAATCGGCGCCGGTATCCACAAGCGCTGTCACGTCGGTTCCGTCCACTGAAATGTTCAGGTCGGCGGTTACGGCTGTGGTGTTGCCGGAACGTCGCGGGGTCCGGTCACGGCTGCGGTGTGGTACTAGCTGATTTCGTATCGTCGGAGAACTGGAGCGCAGAGGCAGCGGATAATTGTGGGGCGTGTCGTGTCGTCGTGAAACGGAGTGGCCATCCGGTTGCAGCGGTGGAGGAGCTTGAGAATTTCGTTGATGAGCAACCTTCCCTCCAAAGGTTGCCGCGTCTAGTTTTCCCGATGGGGGCTAGGGGAGCGGATCCGCGTCAGGCCGGCATTACCACGTGTCTGCGAGGAGTATTGGCGCGGTGAAGGCGACCGCGAGTAGTCAGAGGGCGTTCCGGATGATTCAGCCAAGTACGAGTCAATGGCAGGGGGTCGTTCACCACGCTGCGGCTTTCGCGCGTCGGCGCTAAATCCCGGCAGACCCATTCGTCGGTAATAGCAACCGCGGAACAGGTGACCAGCTTCGCCACAGTGGAAGCACAGCGGGCGATTATCGCGAGTGCGCCAGACGTCGCTTTTGCGTGGACGCACCTGAGAAATTCGAGCGGGAGGTGCTTGACGAGTGTATACAGGGGCTGCTTGGTGCTGACTGGGAGGTGGATGCTGACTGGGAGGAGGACAGGCACGACGAGTGACTGCGGCGTAGGTCATGGCCTGCTGTGGTGGCATTGTCGGGAGTGGCTCGGGTGGATTGAGTGCCTGGTTGACCTCTTCCCGAACCATCTGAGAAAGGCTGGATACTTGAGGGGGTGCTGCCGTCGAAAATAGTTTTTGCAGCTCCTCGCGTACGATGGCCCGTATGGCCTCACGGAGCACGTCAGTGCTACCAGTGTCCGCGATGGCGGCAGCAATAGGGATGGACGGCCGCTCGTAGTGCTTAGATCGCATCTCTAGAGCCCTCTCAATGGTAGTGGCCTCGGATACAAATCCCCCGATTGTCTTGGGGGGACATCGCACTAATCCAGCGAAGATCTGTTCCTTAATTCCCATCATGAGATAGCGAAGTTTTTTTTCTTCGGACATGTTTGGATCAGCGCGACGGAATAGCCTCGTCAGGTCCTCGAAGTAAACGAGGACGCTCTCGTTAGGGAGCTGAACTCTCGTCTGTAGGAGCAGCTCGGCGCGTTCTTTCCGAAAAACGGTGGTGAAAGCTTGCAGGAACTGGTCCTTGAAGGAACTCCACGTTGTGATAGTAGTCTCATGATTTTCAAACCATGTACGAGCTGCACCGTCGAGCGAAAAAAATACATGCTGCAGTTTCTGGTCGTCGCCCCAGCGATTGTACTGGGCTACTCGCTCGAATTTATCTAGCCAGTCTTCCGGGTCGTCGCCGGGAAAGGCTTGGAAGATGGGTATCTCCCGCGGCTGCTGCAACACGAAGGAGGAGGCAGTGGTGTCTACCTGCGTCATTACGGGTGGTTGTGTTGTCTCCGAAGGTGGTGCTGGAGAAGATGGTGGCGGCCTCGCAGTACGAGAAAATTGTAGAGGCGCGAATTCGGGATCAAGCCCTCGAAGCCGTCGGCTACTCTGATGGGTAGGCGTAATCTCGATGGTAGGAGATCCTTGAGGGCTGGAGTCTCGGCTGGTTGGAGGTGTTCGGAGCATGGGTTGCGTTACCCAGCACCTCCACCAGATGTCACGGTGTGAAGTCTCTGATCAGAAGTCACCGCGGGACACAGGAGTAACAGAAGTCACAGTGCGGCAGGAAACTAGCAGGCCGCTTCGACAGAAGAACTTCAGTTTCTTCGCCTCGAGGAGACGAACGTCGGTTTCTTTGCCTCGAGGAGGCACACGCTCGCGATCAGCACAGAGGGAAGATAAAGAATGCAGCGTGACAATAGTAGCAGTAGCAGTAGCAAGTAGAACATAAGCCCACCACCAGGCTTAGTATTAGGGCACCGCTACGAGCAGAAGGCGTGAATCGGCTAAGTATTGGGCGGCTAGTCCACTTTTTTCTGTTTTCCCCTGCGCATTTGCGCTTTTCACCGTGTTGATATAACGCTCGCAGAGAGATTGTAACTATAAAGTGATGTCTACGCAGTCTCCCGGCCAGGGGCGCTCCCCCTCGTCGGCTTTCATTACTCCTCACGATCTACCTCTGGAAACGTTCCAACGATCTGGCGTTCCAAACATTCCTGTGGCGCTGGTGCCCAAGGATGGCGGATTTATTAAAATGAATAACCCTGGGACTGTTCGAGCTGCTCTCCAGGCAGCCTCTACCCTGTATGACTCGATCACAGAAGTGAGGCAGTTTGGGCGTGGCGGGATACTGTGCCGATCTCCAGACCTCAATTGCGTGAAGGATCTGCTTAAATGCAATTCATTTGGATCACTTCAGGTGAGCAGCTTTATCCCTACTCATCTTGCATGCACAAAGGGATTAGTCCGAGGAGTAGACTCTTCTTTAACTCCAGCTGAGACCCTCGACCTTCTTTCGGCGGCTGGTGTGGTAGCGGTGTACCGTTGCAGCCGGGAGGTTAATAATACGCGGGTACCAACAGAGTCGGTGATTGCCACATTTGCGGGAACTTCATGCCCGTCAGAGATAAAAGCATGGCCATTGATCTTCCGTGTGGATCCTCTTGATTCTAAGCCACTGCAGTGCACTAATTGCTGGCAATATGGTCACAGTGCTCGTGGTTGTAAGTCCTCCGTGCGGTGTTCAAAATGTGGCGATGGTCATCATTCGTCATCATGTTCACAACAACACGACAAATGCTGCCTTTGCGGTGGAGCCCACGCTGCAAACTCCTTGGAGTGTCCATCTCGAAAACAGGAGCTGCAAATTCTAGAGGTAATAGATAGAAAACGCTGTTCGCGTCGTGACGCTGTAATAGAAGTTAAGGACCGATTACACGGTTATGCAGGTGTGTCAGCCCGATCAGGTGTGCCTATGGATGCATCAATCTCAAAGGCGATAATGACTGCAGTGGAAGCATCAATGAATAAAATGGTCGACCGAATAGTTGCTACTGTCACAGAGTGTTTTTCTAACGTTCTGGCAGTTCAGCTAACGCAAGCCCTGCAATCAGGAACAGCCCCTTTCATAGCAAATATGCCCTCTGAAAGCTCTCAACTGCTTGAAAGCACTACTGTTGCTTCGCCTAACAAGGCTGCTCTCCCAGATGACGATGAAAACATTGATGACGCAGAGATGGTAGAATCAGATGTGAGAATTCTAAAACGGTGTGGGTCTCCCATGTCCAATCATTCTTCTCCGCGGTCCCAACCAAAATCAAAGAAACATCAGCATACATTAAAGCCAAAGGATAATATTTTGGGGCAGGCAGTTGCGGCTGCCAAGATTTCACAATCATAGGGGCACTAAGAGTTATCCAGTGGAACTGTCGTTCAATTCTAACAGCTTCAACAGATTTAGTTTACATTTCTTCTCAATATAATCCACACATAATTATTTTGCAAGAAACTTGGCTAACAGCCGAAAAGCATTTCTATTTACAAAATTATCATTCATTCCGACAAGATCGCCAATCAAAAGGAGGAGGTTTAATTATATTTGTCTGTACAAAATTCTGTCACAGGGCTAAGATTTCTTTCCAGTTATCTTCTATAGATTGTGAGTTATTGGCCCTAGACTTTGAAATTCCAGGGCACTGTCCGTTTTCCTTAGCGAATGCTTATTTCCCTAGCGGTGTACAAGATACAAAACCTCTAGATCTACTATTAGTTAATTGTCGAAACTCAGTTCTTCTGGCTGGTGATTTTAATTCGCATCATGTGTCATGGGGCTACAAGACAGATAGTTGTGGCAAGCGTCTTTGGGATTGGATAACAAATAATAACTTTTCCTGTAGAAATTCGGGTTCGGCCACATTTATAAGAAAACAAAGTAAATCTGTGTTAGATTTAACTTTTACCTCTCCCAGTCTCTTCGTTAATAATTGGTCGACACTTGATTGTGGCACCTCTAGTGACCACATACCGATTGCGTTTGAGGTTAATCACCCTGTAACTCCAGCGACTTCTCAGTTGAAGTCACTTATCAACTATAATAACTTTCAGTCAACGTTACGCTCTAATCTTGAGTCATTGACTAACACGGATGAAGAAGAAAAATCAAAACGCCTATGCTCGGTGATTGAGGATTGCCGTAAGAAGTCTGAGATCTTGGTACGGAGCTCAAAGGGGAATACTTCAGCTGTTTGGTGGAATGCTGATTGTTCCCGAGATTACAGACGTAGAAAGGCGGCATGGAAAAAGCTTCTCCACAACCAGTGCCCGAAAAACTGGCAGGATTACAAGTTCATTGCTGCTATTTTTAAACGTACAGTTGCAAAAGCGAAGGACGAGTATGATGCTAAGCATTTTGATTTCCTTTCTAAATCTGGCAATCGAACTGCTCTTTTTGGTTTTTTACGCTCGCGGAAAAAGATTCCGCACGCACAAAATCTACATTCCTTCATTTTGACTCCACATGAAGCAATAGACACAATTGAAACAATTGCCAAAGGACTGGAGAAGCGTTTCTCGTCTGCACTTCCTTCGGGCTCGATACCTGTAATGCCAATGGAACCAGTTAATTATGATCCCCAAATTTCCGTTTCTGAGCTTTCTCCTATAGTTATGAGATTACCAGCCGCTGCTCCCGGTCCTGATAAAGTAACTTCAAAAATGTTAAAAATTCTTTTTGACGAGTCACCTCAGACGTTATTAGAGCTAGTAAATTATTCCATTAAACATGCTTGGATACACCCAGAATGGAAACTTGCCAAAATAATTCCTTTACTTAAGAATAAAGGCGGTGCCTTGTCCATTGATAATATTAGACCAATTGCATTAACATCAAACATTGTAAAATTAATTGAAAGAGTCATACTTATACGTGTTTCGGAATTCATGAATAAAGAAAATATCCTCAGCCCTTGCCAAATTGGTTTCCGTCAAAAGTGTTCCATCTGGAATGCGCATGCTGATCTCGAAAGTCGAGTTCTTTTAGCGCGACGCCAAAAAATGTACGCTGCCTTGATAACGCTAGATATAGCCAAGGCCTATGATAGCGTTGAGCATAACATTCTATTGCAAAAATTGAAATCTCTTCAGTTTCCACATTATTTAGTAGCCTGGATATCTGAATTCCTCCAAAACCGAGAGTTTTACTGTGCACTAAATGGCGTCCATTCTGGCAGATATAAGCAAGCCAGGGGAGTGCCGCAAGGAGCAGTCCTTTCACCAGTCCTTTTCAACATACTACTCAGCTCAATACCAGTTAATTATGACGTTCGCACTTACGTATATGCGGATGATATTGCGTTTTTTGCAACTGCATCGGATATTCAATCCCTTTATCTCCACTTGCAAACGTACCTAAACTCTATTGAGAATTGGTTGTGTGGCTTGCGTCTCACATTAAATGTCAACAAAAGCGCAGTCCTCGTATTTAACATAAAAGATTCTGTAAGTCCGTCTGTAATGTATCAGCAGCAAATAATACCACAGGTTAAATCATTAAAGTATTTAGGGGTCACTTATGATGATAATCTTTCATGGCAGCCCCACATTAACCATATTGCTACGAAAGGGGCTCGGGCCGTGGGCATGTTGCGCCGAATTAGTCGTCCCAGGTCTGGAATGCGGAGAGATGTCCTTTTAATGATTTATATTATGTATGTGCGTCCAATTTTAGAGTTTGGTTCAGTCTTGTTTTCTGGATCAGCAACTTATAAAATTCGACCGCTAGTTCTGTTGGAGCGAGAAGCACTTAGGTTGTGTCTGGGACTTCCAAAATTTGTTGCCAACAATGTGCTCTACCTTGAAGCCCGGATTCCACCCTTGATATATAGATTACAAATTCTAACCGTTCAGACGTACTTAAGGATATATGAATCAGAGTTTCACCGATCTATGTCTATTTTTTGCTGTCAACCGACCTCCTTTTTCGGTGTCCATTGGTCTAAATTTCACACCCCGCAGGTTGTTATGGTCAAAAATTTGCTGGACCCTTTAAATGTTTCCCTTCCTAGTATTCTACCCATACAAACCATCGGTTCATCTATTAAAATTGTCTTTGACGACATATTCCCGAATAATGCTAAAAACTTATCATCCGTTATTCTAAACGGATTATTAGAAGACCATTTAAGAAGTCTTTCTGCTAGTTTAGTTGTAGCTACTGACGCATCTCAAAGTAATGAAAAGGCGGGTGTGGGTATATATTGTCCACATTTAGACTGGTCTTTTTCTGTCCGGCTTCCGGACTTCACCCCAATTTTTGAGGCAGAGTTTCTGGCGGTGGTACTCGCTTTACGAAAATTAGACTCCTCTTTTTCTAAAGTGGCAGTAATTTCCGACTCTCTATCCTTGTGTTCATCTCTCTCTTCGTCGGTGGATTCTGCAATAGTAAAAACCTTTGTCTCCCTGATCCCTAGACATTTGAAAATTGTACATATGGTATGGGTTCCAGGCCACAGCAATGTGACTTTAAATGAATATGCTGACAATTTGGCAAAAGAGTCCCTTAATGGCCCCGTATTATCTATCCTTCCGGCGACCGCGTACATCACCGCAGCGAGGTTTCGAAGAAACGTCCTATTAAATATGAAAAATGGACATCTTTTAAGATCTGATGACTACCTGCATCTAAATTATTCTTGGAATAGAAAATTATGTCATTCACGGCAACTTGAGATTTCACTAACAAGGCTGCGATGCCGTATCCCACCTTTAAATTTCTATCTTTACAGGTCTGGTTTGGCACTGTCTCCCGTCTGCGCATTTTGCGGTGAACAAGAAACATTAGATCACTTTTTATTGTTTTGCCGCCGCTTTACTACGCTGAGAAAGCAGTTGATGGAAAGGCCATTGCAACAGCTTGGCCTTAGTTTAAGCAGCCCGACATTGTTATCATTTGGCGCCACAATCCTTGGGCACAGTCACAGGTCTGTGTTAACTGCCATGCAAAATTTTTTACTGGACTCAAATCATTTGCCTTGCTAAATATTTAAACATCACTTGCTCTAAAATTGTAGTGTCAATCTCCCGTGAGTGTTACCACTTTTCATTTTATATTTCACTTATCTCCCGTTTTGTTTCCTTTGCTCTACCCCTCAAATCATTTTTTTTTTATGCAAGTATATTAAAAAAAAAATTCTTTGCTACCCAATTCTTGGCCGATCCCCCTCTGTGGGTATGTGCCATAAGTTATTTGGACAACAACAACAACAACAACCTTAACCTTATGGGCACTTCGTTCTGGAAATAAGTTCATTTTCCCTGCGCATGAAGAGATTGAAATTGAATTAAATTACTTAGATAAGTGCATTAACAATCACTACCTAACGTTGCCCTGATGCAATTCATTTCTGATAGACTGAAACTCAACTGTTGTCGAAACATTAACTTCTCATACATTTTTACGCATGAATTCACCTGTATATAGAAGAGAAAGACTTACTGTACGGTAAAAATTCTGAAAAAAAAAAATATCCGAGATGATCAAACTTACTCAGACAAAACTGCTTTCTCGCAAGCGCGAGGAATGAAAGCATCACTCATTTTCTGCGTAGTAAATCTTCTAACGACTGCATTAACGTAATACACAAAACGAAAGCCACATAGGTAAATTTTTTGGTCACAGATATAAGGATTCTCGACACTTTACACTGTCCTTGGATGAACCATCTCACCGAGAAGGCTATACAGCATTTACTTTCCGGGGTGTGTGTGCGGGGGGGGGGGGGGGGGGGTAAATTTCTCGGCGTGCGTCCAATCGCGCTGTTTTGAGCTGTGAGGTGTCAGCGAGCAGTAACGAACACTAGGTAGTCTTTGTGGATCCAGATTCATTGTCTGCGGAATCCATCCTCACCCGTATGGCCCTTCGAAATGTTAGACCCCCCCTTCCGCATAGGAAACTGTAGGATAAAGCGACGATGTCTACAGGCCCCTTTCACTGAAGACCACATTTTATTTTTATTTATTTATTTGCAAACACTGTTAGCCCTTCCGGGCTGTTACAGGGTGGGCAATGTACATTTAAGCGGCACAACAAATTTCCAACTCTTTCTCAAAAGTTTCTAAAGAACAAGTTTTTTCAAATGCGCTTCGGTCAAGGTTGTTCCATTCAATGATTGTTTTAGGCAGAAACGAAAATTTAAATGCATCAACTCTTGGCACATACGACATCACTGCAAAGGAATGATTAGTGCGAGATTACAGTCTCCCGGGCGGCCGCAAGCACAAGCCGGAAGCTAAATTGGGTTTATTGTTATAAAGTTGATAAAGGAACTTGAGCCTAGCAATTTTTCTACGAAGAGCCAAGGTTTGTAGTTCAGCAAGTGAAATAAGTTCGGTTGCGGACTGTGTTCTTCGATAGCGAGAAAACACGAACCTCAATACTAGCGTACCGCGGGAGAATGCTAAATAAATCAGTTAACAACAGCAAGGAGACAGGCGATCCTTCGATGTGGTGCGAGAAGCCTTCATTCAGATTCTTTCAACAAGAGTTGTTGTCGGGCTAGTTGGCTTGAATCATGTAATGCCATGAAGGCTATGCGCAAAAAAGACAACACAAAAAACCGGTCGTTGCCTCTGTTTTTTGTGCTGTCTTTTTTGCGCATAGCCTTAATGGCATTACATGATTCACATTCTTGATTTAAAATTTCGTCTCGCATTTACACTTTCCCTTTTACATTGGTCTGTGTCCCATTTCGTCGTCCAATTTCATTTCGCAATCACTTCATCTCGTTCCTGCGCGGTTCGTTTGGTGTATGATACTTAAGGGTAAAGGTGGGTTGACGCATTTGGACGCTGGAGGTAACTGGGCCATAGTTAATGGGTAGATCATGGAGGCTATTTGTACTGAGGGTAGATGTTGGCTTCAAAAAGTTGGCCAAGGCGTTCTCGCTGAATAGTGAAGATACTTGCAATTAAATAAAAATGTTAACCTGAACGCTCACATTACCATAGTAAAGCACATCCATCCCTTTCTTTCCGAAAATATGCATTGACCTGGCTGTACAGTATTGAATTCCCCAAGCGACGAATCTGTGAAGAGTTTGAAGTATGCTTAGCTGCTTTTCATATTCGTCCACTGTTTTTACATATTTGTGGCTCATGTTGCATTTCTAGGAAGATATATTTTCCTTTATCTGGCTGTCTACTCCCTTCCGTAAACTTTCTAAGCGCGCTACAATCGTCATCGTCGGAGCAACTCGCGCGAGAGAATGCTAAGGCCCCGTCTTTGTTCTTATTGCAGCGGTTGTAGTTGAGTCACTACAACAGGTAAATAATACGTGTAAACATTAGCTTTCTTGCTGATATAAGAAGGTGAATCTTTCCACCTAGCTTGAGAGGTTTGTCTTAAATCAGTATTTAATACCAAGGATATTATCATTAACCTCTTTATACCCTAAATACGTTCGGGCTCTCCCAAACCTTATCCTAGCCATATTTACTTATTTCTGCTTGCTAGACATTCCTTACACCTTGATTTTCTAAAATCTAAAATCATAATTGAACATCTCTGCCGACCTCACGTACTGGAAACTGGGTGGCCTATTATAGAGAGTTTATACTAATTTGTATTCTAAGTTAACTCCGGAGCCATCGAGCGGGCACTGTGCTCTGTCAATCCCAGAGGGACTTCAAAACCAGATGTCTCTATCTTATTATCATTTCTCCTATATCAGCGTTAAACAATCTCATAGCCTGAGTCGCTTTGGGACTTTAAACCCCATAAACCAAACCAAAGCAAATCTTTCTTCTTGGATACTGACAGCACGATATAAGTCTGGAGGACTCGACCATAGGCATCTCGAAGCCTATTTAAGGAAACTCAACAGCATACACGTATTCCTCAAATTAACTTTTCCGCTTTTCTTTATGTGATCCAGAATATTTCTCTCACTTTGTGACAGAGCTTGAGACATTGCTTTACCAATGGGATCGTGAAACAAAAATGCCGGCTGGGCAATGGATGCATTCGGTGACCTGATGTGTGAAGACATTTGAGCTTAAAGATTAGGAAAAGGTTCGAAGGCCACAATTTATTGAAACGCTGAGGAAAGCCTGGTTATTATCTCGAAAAGAGCAGGACAGTAAAATGGGAGTTTTATGCCAACATTCATTGAAAAATGCTTCACAGCGACATTTAGAAGCGTCAACAGTCACTAAAAAAGAAGCGATCTCCTTGTGCACGACAAAGTCCTGTTGACGAGTCTTGTCTTGCCGAAGCTACCATTCGAAAGCATGGTTTGCAAGAGCTGTGACACCGCTCCCTCGATTCTGGTCTGGACCTTATTCGCATCTATTTTACAAAGTCATCAAAAGAACATGGATTATAGAAATGAACTCACTTAAAACTGCCATAAGCTAGAGGTAAAAAGGAACAAATTCTTTTTCTTTTTGACATGTCAAATTCCTTCCGCGAAAATGGAAGTGCACTAGCGTTAGAAACTAGATTGCATTTTTTTTTTTTTGACGAAAGCCTCGCCGTTTTCCTTACGGCGAGTCGCAACTTTTTGATCTCACCTCAAATACTGTGGCATGGTCGTTATGTGCATACCTTATATGAAACTCGTATACACATAGTGCAGAAACTGGTGCAGAAAACCATGCGAATTTTATTCTATCATAGGCAATGTATATTGTTTGCTTGCTTAAAGAATAGCTATAATAGGCGCTGTCAGTTCTTTCAGGGACTCCGTGTTTGAAATATCGGGTCAAATTATGAGCCTGCAAGTTTTGCGGATGTTTATCGATTCCATATAAAAGTTGCACAGGAGCGTTTGGTACGTAACTAGTCGATATCTACCCATTTTCGTACATTCTGAATGTACTCCGCTGTGCCTTCCATATACAGAGCTTTTCGCAAACCATCAAGAGGTGAAAGGGAAAGGACGCCTTGAAACAAAAAAAAAAAAGAAAAGCTTAACGACCCAAAATATAGGCGGAGAAAATAAAAAGAAAAAAAGCACTGCCGGAACATGGGGCCACAGTTGCTTTCGTAATGCCAAAATAGCGCTGATCACACACCGGGTTCACTTTTAGCTAGGACTGCTGTTGCTACGACTTCTCAAGAAAATTATGTGTTTTACGAAACGCTAACCTGCATTCCCAAGTACCAAACTCCTTAGCAGCTTTTCTGCACCGTCGCGGTGGCGCATTGGTAAGGGCGCTCTCAGCGGTTCAGGGAGATATGGGCTGGGCATCTTTCGAAGTGTGCGAAGCTCAGAGTAAAATATTATATGAGGAACGCCTGAGGAAATTGGACAGTAACAGATGGGCAGCTAAAGTATTTAAATACCTGTACCTAAAAAGCGTTGACTCACAATGGAGGAAAAGAACTAGGAAACTAACTAGTAAGTATGCTAGTAACAAGGACGGAGAAATAAAGAGCATTAAGCAACAGGTGAAAAACACAGAAAGTAAAAATTGGATAAATTCGATGGAAAAGAAACAGAGTGTGGAATTATACCGAAAGTGGAAAATGCAGATCAGGAGGGAAGATTTCTTTGATAACTCAAGAGGCAGTGCCCTATTTTTTGAAGCTAGATCAGGGTGCCTTAGAACACGCAGCTACAAAAAGAAATTTAACAATGGAGATGACGCATGTGCTGTATGTGGAAACTCCAGTGAAGCAATTGCCCACATTATACTCAAATGTAATGATATCCATCCGGAAGTTGGTGCAGGCGCAATCACTGTTCCTGAAGCTCTGGGGTTTAGGGATAACAGTGGCCGGGTGAATAAACCGGCGGTGGAAACTAGCAAAAAAAGACTGGAAGATTGGTGGCTTAAAAGCACAGAAGTGACATAATGTTAGTAATGTAGGAACAAAATTTAATAAATAGAATGATGGTTTAGTTAACCATTCTAAATCAATAATTAAGATATAGGGAGAAAAGTGAGCATTATAGCTACTGCTACCACCCCGTTTCAAAGGGGACGCTCCTATATTCCATCCATCCCATCGACTGCTGAACCCAAGGATGCGGGATCGAATCCCGACCGTGGAAGCCGTTTTTCAATGAAGGCGAAAAGCAAGGTGCCCGTGTCCTGAGCGATGTCAGTGCACGTTAAGGATCCCCAGGTGGGTTGCCATAGGGGTCAAGTCAAAACTGCCCACCTAAGCACATGTAATACCCTACTCTTGCACTGTGATGCCATCGAAGCAGTTCGCACTTTGAAGCTTTCCAAACAAGCATCAGTTTTCGCTTGCTTCGGTTATAAGTGTGTGACGCGATAGGGTAGGCTATCAATCGACATATAAACCCCCGCTTTAACGAAGTCGAATGAACATCCCAGCGTGGCCCTGGAGTAGTGTGTCTTACCGGCATCCAAGAGCACTGAAAGGAATATTCTTATTCCACCTTCCCTTCTATCGGTCCATATATTCGACTATCGGTCCAAATATTCCTTACGTATTTCGTTGCATACAAATAAAGAGCGCTTTGATTGATTGCTTGATTGATTGATTGATTGATTGATTGATTGATTGATTCATTCATTCATTCATTCATTGATTCATTGATTGATTGATTGATTGATTGATTGATTGATTGATTGATTGATTGATTGATTGATTGATTGATTGATTGATTGATTGATTGATTGATTGATTGATTTATCTGAATGGAGCAACCGCAATTGACAACTCCTCGCAAAAAGTTCTACTCTCTCTCTCTCTTTCTCTCTCTCTCTCTCTCAGCCATGTCAGCTGCCAGCTGTAATCTACCAGCCCCATGCTCGTGATTTTTCGCACACAATGCCTGCACGCAGAGACGTCATTTTTTGGTGATGAGTTATTTAATGCTCTTGCGTTGCAAATAGCAACGCAGTTCAAGTAATTGGTGATTAAAAAAATCGTAGAGCTTTAGCATGGTTACGCCGGTAACTTGCGCAAAAGCACGCTCTCCCTGTATTTATGTTGGTCAATGTTCAATGAGGTGGGTCAGATTTTGTGAGGTGCCCGGGCCATACTTGGCTATGACATAATCTAAGATGGAGTCCAAAGGCAGATTCCGCCCGCACCACTAATGTATCGCGGGTCCTTGGCTACGACAATCGCACTGCGCGCGTGCCATTGTACTTATCGATATTTATCAATATCAATTTTGGTCTAAGTTGACCAAGCTTTATTTTGAGTTAGCCGAGACAAATATTTTGTTGATCCGAGTCGAAATAGGGTGCAACCATCGCTTTGCGGACGGCCAGCTGTAATTGAATATCCGCTTTGTTCCAGTTTAGCCGAGGTCAATTATCGGCAAATTAACTCATAGCATTGCTATGCAGCTGTTGCGATGCTCCAAAATTAATAAAGACAAGATTTTGCTCTGTGTATGTTGACACCAAGGTGGGTTCTTTCGTACTAAAATGCGAGATGGCAAGACACGCAGTGCAGTCACGAGATGTTGTTGTTGTTGTGGCTGTAGGAAGACGGAAACGAAAATGCACGGGCCTGCTATTGGCTCTGAGGCTGAGCCACCTCCGCTGCCTCGTGTGGACAGGAGAGAGAAAGTAGAAAAGAAAGAAAAAGAAGAGGGAGAGAAAGACGCACGCTGCAACAGCCGTCGTCCACTACCTAAGCGGTGGCGGGTGCAATGACGGCCTACAACAGACAAAACTACGGTGGCAGGCTGGCCCCAGTCCCAGCCCCGTAGGGCCAGGAACAGCCACCCTTCATGTTCCACAAGATGACGAGACCTAAAGTCAAGTACAAAATTTTGCAGGACGTTAAGTTTGCGGAAAAGTATCGAAACATACAGTCAAAAACAAAACTTTGCAGGACACAAGTTTGCGGAAAAGTATTTGTTTCTGTGTGGCTTGGCAAACGAAGCGAATGAAATGCGCTGAATCACAAGAGGACATGTACACGAAGTACAGTCAGGGACAAAATTTTGCGGATTGCAGATTTGTGGAAAAAATTTTTCTTTCTTCATTGCCTCGCCAGTTTTTTCTGTGATTTTTTTCTTTGCATGGGGTACAGATTTGTGGAAAAACTATTTCTTTCTTCATTGCCTACTACTTTTTTCTGTGATTTTTTCTTTGAATGTGATTTTTTTCTTTCTTTCTTCATTGCCTCGCTAGTTTTTTCTGTGATTTTTTCTTTGAATGGGATTTTTTTCTTTGAATGGGGTACCCCATTCAAACCCCATTCAAAGAAAAAAATCACAGAAAAAACTAGCGAGGCAATGAAGAAACAAATATTTTTTCCACAAATCTGCAATCCGCAAAATGTTGTCCCTGACTGTACTTCGGCAGACTACGGCCGGAGGAATAGCGAAATGACCTTGATCAAGGTGAGCGGCACAAGAGGTGCTGGCCACTGCTGTCAGAGAAAGCAAATATTTAATACTTTTTTTAAGGAAAACAGTGGGACCTTTCTGCAAAAATCAAGCAAAACGTTTTAATGCCAGCAACTGCTGTGATAAATATATTACACCACATATATTGCCACGTGGTCGTGACAGTGCCGACGGCTGCAAATGGGAGACTGGAGGTGCACCCAACTCTTAAGTGGGAACGCGTGCTCTCAAAAAAAAATAATACAGCAACTCAGCGGCGGTGATAACAGCAAGCGTAACCATCAGTCGTCGAATCTCGAATGCCCGTTGCACTCGTTAGCGCTAATTTTAAAGTCTGCAAAGAATCATCTAGATAAACGCACAAAAAGTGGCCAGAACAACCCGGAACATTTTGTAAACGGACACGTGTGCCTGGAATCGTTCTTGATATATCTCGGTGCATCCGGCGCGACAAATTCAAGTTCAAATTCTATATAACTTAATTTCCGTCGATGTAGAGGCCCCTCCGCTCTCTCAGGAACACCCTAGGGTCATCCAAGGGAGAGGGAGCCCCGCCGTAGGACGTCTTTCGCAAAGCGTCCCGTGCCAGACGGATTACTCGAGCTTGCTGCTCCGGAGCCCGGCTGCGGAGGAGGGCATCCCAGGTTTCTTTCTCTCTGATTCCATCAATATGCCCGGGAGAATTGAGGCATTCCCAAATGAGATGATCTGATTGGCTATTATCCCGCATTTGGTGCAAAACTTTAGAGGTTCTTCTCCCTCCCTGTACAGATAAGATGGAAAGAATCGGTTTGTTTGTAATTTTCTCCAGTCTCTGCACTTGTTAGGTGTGAGTGACCGATCTGGAGGTGGGAGGTCTAACCTTTCATTCCTGTGTGCAGCCGCGATTTCCGTGTACGTGATGAGCGGACCCTTCGACCCGGGTAAGGGTGATTCCACGGCAGCCCGGGTGTAGATGTCTCGGGCGAGACTGTTAGTAGCTTCATTGCCTGAAATCCCCTCGTGAGCAGTTAGGATACTTGGACAATCCAGCGCGACCAAGAAAGCGATCAAGCGGCGTCTCGCGATACTCATCGTAAAAAAAAAAAAAGAAGAAAAACAAGAGTTTGGTTGATTGGTGGGGTTTAACGTCCCAAAGCGACTCAGGCTATGAGACACGCCGTAGTGGAGGACACCGGAAATTTCGACCACCTGAGGTTTTTTTAACGTGCACTGACATCGCACAGCACATGGGCACCTTGCTTTTCGCCTCCATCGAAAAGCGGCCGCCGAGGCCGGGATTCGATCCCGCGTCCTTGGAAACAGTAGTCGACGCCGTAACCACTGCGCCACCCCTTACTTTTTTTTTTTTCAGCATGGTATTTATTACATGCTTTTAAGTTGAGCGTAAAGCTATATACATTATTTACAGAGTAATAAGCCTGTAGGCGAAAAGTCTAATTGACACATACAACACAACACCACATCAACTAGAATACAACTTATCACAACTTCACTAAAACGGTGGCAAGAAAAGACAACACTGCCCTATGATCACGGTGATAAGGCAGCATGCCGACCGACTTTTGAAAACAAAAACAAATAAAGCTTTCATGGTTCGAGGCAATATAACCAAATATTTTTTCTTACTTGAGTCGTCCTCACCACCACTTGAGATGCTTCATTCGCTTCAGTTCCCCTGTTCAGTTCATGTTTCTGGCACTTGATTTTATTCCGCAATCGAGCCCCACCTTCGCGATCCACGTCAATTAACCTTGCGCTCGCCGCAAACGTGCGGAGCTCCGCTGCGCTACAAGGGGCATTACTCCATAGAATATAACATAGCCGACAAAAGGGAACAAAATGGCCGCGAAAGCGGGCCCTTTAATGGCCGAGCTAGAGGTTCTGCGTGTCTGTCAAAGGGCATTGCACCTACAAAAAAATAATTTATACCTTAAGGGCAATGATGGAAAACAACAGACTATTGACAGGTAGAAGCCCTACCGCGTAGGTGCAGTGGTAAGACGTCCGACTACTGTGCCGGAGTACCTGAGCTCGATCCCGACCGCCGGCGGCTGCGTTTCGATGAAGGCGAAACGAAGAGGCGTCCGTGTGCTGTGCGATGTCAGCGCACGTTAAAGATCCCCAGGTGGTCGAAATTACTCCGTAGCCCACCACTACGGCTCCTCTTTCTCTCTTTCCACTTTCACTCCCATCTTCCTCCCTTCCCTTACGGCGCGGTTGCGGTGTCCACAGAAAAAGAAGTGAGACAGTTACCGCACCTTTCCCTTCCTATAAATAAATCCACAGAACACGTGTGACAGATACTGCGTCTTTCCTCTTCTGTGAACAAATTATTATTGTTGACAGGTAGAAATAATGGCATACAGGTTAATTGGTTGCTGCAGTCCAGGTAAGAATCAGTGCAAAGTATGTTAGCAGTCATGGCTAGGTGGTATCTGGAGCCGCTGCCCTATGAAAAGGATTTAGCCATATCCATCTATCGATTCATTCATTACAAAAGAAGCGGCCATGGTGGCGTGGTTTCGGCTGTTGCTAAATAGAAAGAAATGGTTCACAGGAAGGGAAGGGAGCAGTATCTGTCACACTTGTTTCTGCGGACACCTGAACTGATTGATTGATTTAGAGAAAAGGAAGGCGCGGTAACTGTCTCACTTGTTTTCTGTGGCCACCCCAACCACGCCGTAAGGTAGGGGAGGAAGTGGAAAGAGGGAAAGAGGAGCCGTAGTGGAGGGCTACGGAGTAATTCGACCACATGGGCATCTTTAACGTGAGCTGACATCGCACATCACACGGACGCCTCTTCGTTTCGCCTCCATCGAAACGCAGCCGCCGAGGTTCGAACCCGGGTACTCCGGCACAGCGTCTTACCACGGCACCACCCCGGTGGGGCGCGGACACCTGAACCGCGCCGTAAGGGAAGGGAGGAAGGTGGGAGTGAAACTGGAAGAGAGAAAGAGGAGCCGTAGTGGAGGGCTACGGAGTAATTTGGCCACCTGGGGATCGTTAACGTGTGCTGACATCGCACAGCACACGGACGCCACTTCGTTCAGCCTTCATCGAAACACAGCCGCCGCGGTCGGGCTCGAACCCGGGTACTTCGGCATTGTAGTCGGGCGCCTTACCACTGCACCACCGCGGCGGTTGCGAATTATTCCATTTCCAGTGACTTTTCAGGGTTCAAATGGCAAATCCGCGCAAGCGCGTGCATGAAACTACGTTATGCAAACGAAAGAAAAATGAAACCAAAAGTAAATTTGCTGCCTCCGTGACTCGGTATTTTGAAGCGCCCCTCTCCGAGGCTGGCGCGCTTCGCCGACGTAGCACACTAGGTGCGCTGAAACCCGAGGTCGGCCTTTGGGGCCCTATGCGAGTGTCCCGTGTTGTTCGTTCGCTAACTCTATGGTTGCGCCCCCAAAGCAGCCCGAACCAGCAGTGTCTCCTTCCTACCCGTAGCCTATATTTCTCCGTCCTACAGTACCTCATTTAAGACATAACTGAAGCCACGGGTACTATAAAACCTAAACATTCAGCAGAAACCTAAAGCGGGGACGAGCTATACAAGCGCAAACTTTATAAAAGTTGAGTTGGCACTCAGCACTCGTGTATTCTCTCTCTTGCCTCGTGTGCGTTGCACTCAACGTCGAAACGTTGGAGCTTTACTTTTTCCGCCAAGCATACTTCCTCTACCACGGTTCTCGCTTCATTAAAAGCATGGCATCGGTCGGTTCACTTGGGAGTTGACTCCGGTTCCTCAGCACAAGTCGGCAAAGGAAGAAAACGCTTCTGTGCGACTAACGGTATCCGTATTACCGCTATACGCACGCATGAGCATGTTTCCTTCTCTGGAGGTTAAATGGAAGCACTAATATGTATCACGAGAAACGATGTTGATACAATTAAAAAAGATTTTAAACTATGAGTAAATATGTCCTGCCGCCTTTTTTTTTTTTTTTTTCGACTCGAGGCTAAAGGAGCCGGCCGTCTTGCGGACGGTGCCTAAAACTAGAATCGACGCCACGATGCCGCTGACATTTGTGAAGGTAGCGGTTCCGCGTGCTCCAGCTTTCGAAGCCATCGCCTGGCGTTACCACGACAAGAGTTGATAAGCAGTCTTTCTAGGCTGACTCGTTTCCCTTTTCAGTGCTGCTTAGCGTGCGCAAGAGGGAGAGAACGGCAGCGCCCCGTTTATCGCTCGTTTCCATGACAACGGAAGGGTCGTATCAGATTCTGCCAGTTCCGCAGGGAGGCTTGACGCACAGCCCGGAGACGACATAGAAAGGTTGGTTGTCTTTTGCAGTAACTTTGCGTGCATATTTTCCAGGCTGCAGTTCGCTCTTATTCTTCAGAAGTACGGAGACATGCAAAGCGTCTTCTAGTTGCATGAACCTTCTTTCTGTTACGTCTAGCGTATTCGTACAGCCAGAGCTGCGCACAGAGCTTTCGCATGCTTTCCCCATGTATACGCTAGTTGGTTGCTTTTAGGATCTCCCGCACCGTTAAATTTTTGTTTCACAACAGGACACGCAGAACTGGGATATCTGCAACGCGTTATGACAACGTGGCCGCAAAATAATTCCGGAATATGTCGATGTCATAACTTAAGCAAGGCGCTAAGGTTTTTTTAGTTGTAAGGAACAGTGGTTGCAACAGCGCCTATTGGAGTGAAATTTTTTGTCGTTCGCTGACGATTGAACTTTGTTGTCTTGGAGGGTGCACTCATTTTCTTTTTTGCAACGCCGTAATTTAGGTACGTGCAGGTACGTGCACTCTGCGGCTTGCTCAACTTTACAGTGCTGTAAACTGTCAGTGCAAAAGCCCATTGAGGCATTAACGTTCCACATAACAGAGGGAACTGACGCTTACAGAAAACCATGAAAAGGGCATTTAGTGGAATTGTTCGAAGCTAGTATACGGATCGGTAGTATGGGTTGTGCCCCGCCGCGGAGCGCTTGTTATGAAGGCGATGCCAGCGTTCTTTGCCTCAGCATGAGTCAAATGTTGCACGCATGCAAGCTTTATCTGATATGTAATCTTTTGTCGCGGAGGGCTCTGGCTATCTGTTTTTCTGCACCAGTCAGACCTACTCTGAAATTTGGCTCCCCCAAGGCTTCTTCTCTGTCCTAATAGTTGTAGCAAGCAACGTTACGGTAATAGCGTTCGTCGTAACGTTGTGCAGTCTTTCCTGGGATTTGCACGGCAAAACTGCTATCCTGTTCAGGAATTAATAGTTATCAGATCATCACAACTCTCGCAATTAAGATACATGGCTTCACGATAAGTGACAGATCAAATTTGACAATGTCAATGTCACTGAGCTGGTCATGTCACAAAAATTCATTTCGTTTCGTCTTGGAGCACATATACGGGGGACAACGGCTTGTCAATGCTAGTAATATATCATTTTATTGCATATAACAACTTCCTTACGTGCGCTTCGCAATTGAATACTACACTACCAACAACCTTATTCACTACACAGTGCTTATTGAATAAGCCTTAACTCGAATGCAAGCACTAAGCACTTTCGCTATTGCAGAACTTGAGCTTAAATCTCTGAACGTAGTCGTAAGTGTCGTTCGGTCTCAGAATCCAAGTTATTAACTCGTCACAGTGATTCAGCGGTACTGACGTTTAGTTGCTGATTTCAAGGTCGCGGATTCCACCCGAGCCGTCATGTCTGTACTTCAACGGGGATGTAAAACAAAATGCACCTGTCTGATACAGCGCACGATTATTAAGTGGAGATTTAAAGGCGGCCTTTCTCACTATTTGATTGTCCCTTCGGAACAGTGAGTTCCGCACTTCAATACAAAAGCACACCTTATTCCTGTTACTTTCTCGATTGATAGAGAGAGAGTGAAAGGAGCGATGGAACGCATTGTGAGAAGGGAAAGCGAAGAAATTTTTTAGCCATCACAACTTGCCGCGTTGACTCAGTGGCTGCGGGACTCAATCAACGTTGGTTTCATTTCGGCTGACATAGACTTCGTTTAGACGGGGGCGAAATAAAAAAAAAAACGCCCCTCATTTGTGCAATGTCCGTGCACGGTTAAGAAATGCAGGTAATCAAACTTATTTCTCTACCCACCACTACGGTGTCATTCATAGACTAGGCCCATTTGGGGTGTCAGTCCCCTTAGTCGAGTCCAATGTATGAAGAAGTTTTGAATTGGAGCAATTTGCGCATTACTCGCACTATTCTCCTTTCATACCACTGGCTAGATGAGCTGATATTCTGGATATGTTTTGCTTCGTCTTGCTTAATTGCAAACCTGTTATGCATTCTTTTGACCTAACGACCATCTTACTATTCAATTCGTTAGACGGCCCCGTCTGTGAGCAGAGCAATGCCGCTGAAAGCCAGGATCAGAGGTTTCGGACCCTTGGTACCTGAGGACCTTCAGGTGACCTTCTACGATGACTTGCCCCCGGATGCTCTGTGCGCACAGTGCGATAACGTGTCAGCGCAGCTGCTCCGAGATCCCGGAGGTCATGGCTACTGTCCATCCTGCACAAAGATGTGCACCTTCGGCAGTCGGTTCCAATGCAGCGTTTGTGACAAGTACTACCGGGCTTCGGAGGTAAGATGAGTCATGCTTTAAACACTCTATAATGAAAACTTGTGTTTCCTCCTCATAGTTTCCAAAACCCACAGTTAATAACCTTACGCTAACGGAAGCAAGGTATTAGAGTCGAAACACCCCTTATCCTTTTTCATTTTTTTATTACTGATGACAGCGCTTGGGTTCTAAAGAATTATATAACTCAAAGGACTGTTATCCAGTGCAGTTTCATTTATCGCAGGTGTGTTTTCGCATAAAGTTACGGATAGCATTCACTGTGATGCAACAGGAGATAACACAAACCACCATCGCCCCGCCGCGGGTTATTGCACTCGACCGCTGTAACCAACGATGTGGGATCGAATCTCTACCGCTATGGCCGCTTTTTGATGGAGACGAAGCCCGTGAGCTGTGCGGTGTCAATGCACGATGAACTCTAGGTGGTCGAAAGTTCCGGAGCCCTCCACTATGGCGCCCATCGCAGTTTTTGTCGCCTTGGGGCATTAAATCCCATAAACCATAAAATACAAACCCCCCGCCGTTAAATTGATGTCCATGTATTTGGCGGCAGGCAATGAAAATATGAGTCCTGTTCTGGGATTGGATGTCACAAGAACTTAAGTTTAATTGGACATATTTAATTACCTGAACCCCCAATGCACCGAAGGCCCATCACTCAGAAGTAACGTAAAAATTTACTTGTTTCGTTTGCCCAAAATAACTTTTTTTTTTTTCATTCCTAATATTGGAAGAGCATAGTATCTGGCAGAGAACAATCGCAGAATTGCCAGTAGGTTAGCTCGCTTGGAAAATGTTTGATCACAAAACCGGGGTAGCATGTATATCAAAAGCACTCAGTCACAGCCTAGAACGCAGCTCTCTAGCAAAACAGTCAAAGCACTCAACAAGGTACACGTATATTTCACACCCTACTTTTTTTTTTTCCTTCTTCAGTGTCGCACCTTGCGCGGCGCGCCACGGGCCCTACAAGCTTTTACATCTGTCTTCGATTTTCCCCGATACTCCCCTTTGCTTTGATTCACCCACAGCTATATTGAGCATGGGGTGCCACGCAAGAATAATGGCATTCTGCTCAGCTTTAGTGAAGTCGAGAGTATGAAGGAGGGGGGGGGGGGGGGGGGGGGGGGGTAATCCCGTCTGACCGGAGGGATACATTTCTAAAACAGAGGTGTCGACCAGTAAAATAAATTTTCAATTTGTCGTTTCAGCACCCAGAAAGGGGATTTGCTCATGGTGAAATCACGCCAAAAAAAAGTTACTCTTTAAACGCTAGCTAAAGTAATCGCCGCAACGATCTCGCATAAATCGAATTAGGATTACCCTCGCTGCGATCAAGCGTGTCTGACGTCGTCTAGCTGTGTGTTAAGTCTCGCTCGCTTAATACGAGAATATGGCGTGCAAGTAGCCCGGGTTCCTGCCAAGAAAATTCGACAGCGGCTGTTGAATGTGAATGACCAGTAGTCGAAATAACAATTCCAAGAAGTTGTCTACGCCTTTCACTGCGCAGATTGCAACGACGTCTACATCGGCGAAACTAGAAGTTACAACAAGCGCATACAACATGCTCAGTACAGAATGAAAACACTCGCAACAAGACCTTGTCAGAGAACGCATACACGCATAAACACAAGATTTATCGGAACAATGCAAGAATCGTCGAAAAAGAAACAAGCAATATAACGGCTTCATCTGGAATCACTTTTAATACATACGTCTCACACGCTTAATCGCAGCGACGGTAATCTTAGCCTTATTTACACAGGATCATTGCGGCGATTACTCTATCTTGTAAACACAAAGCTTTTTAGTGTAATTTTGTTGTGAATAAGGCTCCCATTCTGCGCTCCGAAGCCTCATCAAATTTGATCTTACTGCATGGTGTCTGTTTCTCGACACCACCCTTTCTCTCTTTCCACTTTCACTCCCACCTTCATCCCTTCCCTTACGGCGCGGTTCAGGTGTCCACATAGTAAGTGTTACAGATACTGCGCCTTTCCCTCCTGGCGGCTCTGCCGCACCGACCGCCGAAACGCACCCGCTAGCATCTTCATGCAGACGCAATTGGCTTTTTCTGCCCCGCCGGGGTGGCGCAGTGGTTACGGCGCTCGACTACTGTTCCCAAGGATACGGGATCGAATCCCGGCCTCGGCGGCCCCTTTTCGATGGAGGCGAAAAGCAAAGGCACCCGTGTGCTGTGCGATGTCAGTGCACGTTAAAGAAACCCAGGTGGTCGAAATTTCTGGAGTCCGTGTGCTGTGCGATGTCAGCGCACGTTAAAGATCTCCAGGTGGTCGAAATTACTCCGTAGCCCTCCACTACGGCCCCCCTTTCTCTCCATCCACTTTCACTCCCACCTTCATTCCTTCCCTTACGGCGCGGTTCAGGTGTCCACAGAGCAAGTGTGACAGATACTGCGCCTTTCCTTTCCTATGAACCAACCAACCAACCAACCTCCACTACGGCGTCTCTCATAGCCTGAGTTGCTTTGGGGCGTTAAACCCAACAAACCAAACCAACCAATTGGCTTTTTTTTGGAAATCTCTAACTCAGCTTCTTCCCTAATGCTTCTTTCCAACCGAAAGAACTCATTTCCAGACGACTCTTCCGCATTCTTTGTGGCATACCGGGTAGATGAGCTGCCGGAGGAATTCAGCAGCTATGAACAGATTTACACTCATAATCAAGGGCGAGTTCAATACGAGGGACCTCGAGTCAAGGTCCCACAGTTACCGCAAGTCCACACAGAGCGCTGTTTTCGAGCTTCGTTTTGGAAAATGCATGTATATGACTGACCAGTATTAGCCCTAGTGTGTTCGGACGTTTTACACATTCCTCTGTAATGTGGAGCGAGCATTGTCAAAGCTGCGTGCTTTAATCTCAAACGAGAGTGCTGGCATGGCTGATGACAGTCTAGTATGCTCGTATCTAATACAATCAACTCTATATAGCCTTTGCTGCAAGGCCAGTAATATTTGTGTCTTTTTGCTTCTATAATCTCGCGTACTTTGAGAATTTTTCTCATCAATAATCGCCGCATTCTAAATTTTTCACCGCGCAACTAGCCGCAAAAATCAGATTTCAAATAGAATATAGACGCTGAAAAACATCCGCCGAATTTTCGAGCAATAAACACCGGAAAGTACGCGACCTAAGTGTAACTCATCAGGTTCAATCCCAGGCGAAGTTGCCGCAGTTGTAGGAGGTACCGGTTTCATCACACGTGTTCAAACTCAGGGACACAGGCCCGAGATTATTCGTCTACAACACGCTGGTTTTATTCAGTATTCACCAATTGCTGTCCACTAAGGAATCAATCACACTATCGACCACCCCCAGGCAATCAACCAATACTGCGTCCATGATATAGACTCCATAAAAAGCGTCCGTCATTTTTTTTTTTTTTGCGCGCTTTTCGGTTCGTTCTTCAACTCGATGCGCAGATCGCACTAGAACACAGTGGCGCCATCAATATTTGCTAAGACGTATTAGGTCGAAGTACAGGCACGTGGTTCAGGCAGCCTCCGTTTCGGCACCACCCAAATGTTTTCCCCGCGTGGTTTCCAATTGTCTTTGAAATCTCACAGTGGCGCCTTCTATGTTCGCTGAGGCGTATTAGGTCGAAGTTCAAGCAGCTAATGAATCAATCTCACTATCAACGACCCCCAATCAATCAACCAATACTGCGTGCATAATACAGACTCCGTACAAGGCGTCCGTCATTTCCTGATGCGTTTTCCGATTCGTCCTTCAAATCTATACGTAATTCGCACTAGAACACAGTGGCGCCATCTATGATCGTTTATGCGGTCTTCGTTTATGCGCTACCCAAATGTTTTCCCCGCGCAGTTTTCAATTGTCTTTGAAAGCTTGCCCCCCAACCCAAGGTACGGCGACGGTTTTTTTGCGCAGCAAAAGCAGTATGCTTTGCCTCATATATGTCAGCTTCTATTTGCTGTCATCCTTTTTTAAATGGCGAATTTAACAAGATGATGTGACATCCGTCCATACGAGTACGGTTTTCATATGGTTATTAGGGCAGTCGCACACGTTACGACAGAAGTGCTAATTGGCGCTAGATGAAATTCAGCCCACCGGTAAAGTTTCCTCGGAACGTCTTCATTATCAGTGTAGCCACTGTTGTCCTTCTCAAGCTACAATTAATTTTAGCTCATTCAACTCTTCGAAATTTTGTCGTCTTCGTCATTTCCACGGGGCGCGCTGACGAACGTCGTCTGATGTTTTTCCTGAAGCTAACGCTTTTTGGATAAAAGGCGAAACTTACACCAAGAGAACTTTATTCTCGGAATTCAACATTCCTCTTCTGCCATGGGATTAAATGTCATGCCATCAAGACACCTGAAATAGGCTTCTTGATCATCGTCGAGAGGTCGAAGCGTAGCTGAGCCTCAGAAACCAGCCCCATTAAACCTGATCAGTGTAACCGTATTTATTTCAAAATAGCTAGTGCCGAGGATACCTCTATTTTTAATTTTTTCTTCGCGGCTGATGTTGAATTTGATTTTCTCGCCTTTTGTCTCTTACATTCATGATGGAAAATAGCGCGAAGGTACTTTGTTGCCTGAAAGCGCAACTTCAAAATTTTATTACGATGCAAAAATATATTGAAACATACTAGCCAAATCTTTCCTCGTTGTTCCTTTACAGAGGGACACTGAGAAATGCATCTTAATATTTTCCTCATTCCAAACCGGCAAGTTTCTTCCCAATTCAAAACAATTTATGCAATTTCTCTTCAGCGGCTATGATCAATTTTTCTGACTGTGTTCGCCACAAGAATCATTAAGTTAAGTGGTTAAGGCTAACAACATTTCAGCTCTATGAGACGGCTTTAAACGCAAGGCACCCGTATTCTGTTTGATGTTGGTGCAGGTTAAGATACCCCGAGCTGTAAAACTAATTCCGGAGCCATCTGTTACGATGTCACTCATAACGTATGGCTCATTGGAACTGCTAAAGCACGAACACGGAATGCCTGAATATATGTGGGGGCGAATAAAAATATTTACGCTCTGATTACTGCTTTTTCAAATATTTTCCTTCAAGCTGATAAAAGACGAATCGACACCAATGAGAATAAGTCAGAAGAGGATCTTTTGCCCAGGAGCTACTGGAGGAAAAGATGTGCGCATCCCTTTCGAGTCACTCAAGGTATGTCTGGTTCGCTGCCTTGCATCTTGCTGAACCCTATTTTCTGAGCAAGTTCGCATACTTTATCAGTCAGTTGAACAAAGTAAAAAAAAAAACATCTAAAATGTCAGCCTACTTCTACAGTGAGAAACGCAGAGCCGTACAAAGACTGATGAAAGGTTAAAGCTGACTCCCGACTGAAATTTCACTGCACGTACGGTTTTCTGGCATAACCGAACACCATCCCAATCACCCTTGACTTCAGAAACAAGGGCAAGATAACGAAGGCACGACCACTCCAACAGACCTTTGTAAGTGTGGCCTTACATAAACTCCTAAAAAAAATTCCGTGCGTATATAACATTTTAAGGCGAAAACCTTTAATGGCTCATGCTGTCGTGGACAAATGTGCCCCGCTTTTGCGGCGTTCTGATTGGCCGAGGCGGGATGACGTCATAGAGGTCTCGACCAATCACAGAGCACCACCACAGTATGCGCGAATCCGTGCCTTATATGGCCATATGTCCATCAATGATCAATTAATAGTTAAATTATTACCAATTGACTAAATAACTAATTGATTATTTGGTTAAATAATAAATATTTGCGTCATATAAATAATTATCTAGTTAAATACTAATTAGTTATTAATGTCAGTTGCGTAGCAGAATGCGGCACTCAGGCTTTCCCCTTTCACTACTTTAGTGGCTAAAGTCCCTCGTAATTTTTACTTCGTCAGTGTTAGCTTTTAATGAGTGTTTGTGTCGTCAGTTCGGGGAGCTCAAAGACTAGGTAGAAGAACCCAAATCACCGGTAGGATCAGTTACCTTGATATGTACGAAAGCTACAAGTGCAACATATCTGGTGCCCTTTATTCGTGAATCGTATTGCTATGCATATCATCTGCAATCTGTTTGTACGCATTGCGAGATCGCAGGATATTTCCGAACACCAACATGCTTACCGGGCGCAAATTGTGCCTTCTGCAATGTGCTTGCTGGGCACAAATTATGCTTTCTAGGCGCTAATGTGTACGCGCGGCGCCTGCAACCGAAGCGTTCATCACAGTAATCTGACGTCAGGTTCACCGTTCAAATAAATTGTCACCCCGAAAGCGTTACCGTTTCGCATCTATGATATACTGGAATCACCTGCGACTTTACAATACCTTGTTACTGGTGCTGTGGCCAATATGTACTAAATTTTGTGTCAGGAGGAATGTACACCTTTTGTCAAAAGTTTAGAGCCCAGGGGGTGTACTTCTGAGCCGTATTATGTGGCTCGTAATGCATTCCCAGGTTTCTGGACTCACTCAAGGCAGGAAGATTTTTCGTCCTACCCTCTCCAATGACTAGGACTTGAACGATTGTTAAAAAAGTCATAATATACGGCTTCAAAGCAAGCCTTCTGGGCTCTGAACATTTTACAAAGGCTGTACATCATGCCAGCCTACTATTGTCGTAATAATTGCGTCAGCAAGACAGCCAAAAAGCGGACATCAGACATGGCTAATATATTTAACGAAGGGTTATTTCTGGTCTTCTATTCCCGGTGATAGGAAGGTTGCCTGTGCTTCTCTTCACTATGGGGCACTTGCGCATGCGAAGAGTATGCCTGCAAACTCTCAATACTTGAAGGTGCTAGCCAACATGCTAAAGCTTCTCGCTTCATGTACACCGGTAAATTTGCCTGTGTTGAGACCTGCCTTCTTGGCTCAGTAGTTAAGGCGCTGAACTTAGGATGCCTGGTTTTGATCCCGGCCATGGTGGCCCTTTTCGATAGAGGCGAAACGCTAAGTTCTGGCGTACTATGCAATGGCAGTCTGCTGTCGCAACCCAAGATGATTGAAATATCCGAAGCCCTTCACTGCGGCGTCTCCTGCAGCCGAAGTCGCACCCGGCATGGTGGCACTCTAGTTAGGATGCTCGGCTGCAGTACCCAAGGATGCGGGATCGAACCTAGGCCGTGGCGGCCACTTTTCGATGGGGGCGAATAACAAGGCATAAATGTGTTGTGCGATGTCAGTGCATGTTAAAGAACCCCAGGTGGTCGAAATTTCCGCAGCCCTCCACTACGGCGTCTCTCATAGCCCGAGTCACTTTGGGAAGTTAAACCACATAACCCAAACCACTCTAAGTCGCTTCTGGACTTTAAACAGCATAAATAAAATTGCGTCCATGCTTAAGCAGACGTTTGGCCACCGATTTCCTGGTGACGCATGGTACGTCAAACTGGTGCTGCCAAGCGGCATGAAAAAAAAATTTGTTTTTGGCCGCGCAGGAAAAAAAATGAAACGAGTCATCTACGTTTATCACTAACCCTTGATACCAACCGTCGCCGTATTTCGTAACTTCATCATCATCATCATCAGTCTCACTGCGGTCACCGCAGGACGAAGGACTGTTCCATGACCCTCCAACTAAACTTCTTTTCTGCCAACTGCGGCCAACTCATCCCAACATAGTTCTACGCTTATTCGCTGAATTGACATTCTGTCGCCTCCTACTAAACTTGCTACATTTTTCTGCTCTCCGAACAGTCTGTCCAGTATGTAAACCTAAGCGGTCGCCAATATACGAAACACATGCCTTACTTATGCCCATTTCATCCCCTCGATTACACTGCAATGTCATTAACTAGAGTCTGGCATTCTTTATATCCAGCGTGTCTTATATTTGTAGCTGTCATTTTCCTACTTAGCTTGTAGCGTTGGCTTCACTTTAAGATGTACCAGTTCGGTTAGCATCCACACTGCGGCCCAATAGGCGAGCACCAGTACAGAACTACAGCAATATACTTTTCATTTGATGATTCTAGCCGGGCAGGCATTTTCCGGCACATTGAAAAAGAGGTATTTAATTCTCCAAGCTCGTCCGATGTAATTGCAGGGATGGATCTGCAGTCTCGTAGTTTCGAAAATAGAAGTGGCTCTACACTACCAGCGCCACCAAGCATGGAGCCTTTCGCTTACTACATTAGAGTCCTACATCGTCGCTATAATAAACCATGTGCATACTGATGGCTGCGCCGCCTGTCAGGAATCCTGCGAAGCGTTCAGGTGTGAAGAAAAGTAAACGAAGCACTTCATTGCCTTCAAGCATCTTCTACGCGTTACCTAATTGAAACGCAGCTCTGTGCTATAGATGTGCAGGCTGCTAGCCGACGCGAGGCAGCTTTCTGGTTGGTTTGGTTTGGTTGGTTTGTGGGGTTTAACGTCCCAAAGCAACTCAGGCTATGAGAGACGCCGTAGTGGAGGACTCCGGAAATTTCGACCACCTGGGGTTCTTTAACGTGCACTGACATCGCACAGCACACGGGCGCCTTGCTTTTCGCCTCCATTGCAAAGCTGCCGCCGAGGCCGGGATTCGATCCCGCCTCCTTGGGAACAGTAGTCGAGCGCCGTAACCACTGCGCCACCCCGGCGGGGTGCGAGGGCGCTTTCTCAAGGGTGAATGTTGTTTCATTGTTTCCAATCAGAAAATGTGATTTCGTTTGGAACAGCGTGGTTCGTTGAGTTACGTTCGTACCTGTGCGTCGGCCGCGTCTCCTCGCCGTTTTTTTTTTGTTTTTTTTTTTGTTTTTGTTTTTTCGCGCATCCACAATGCGCTCGGTTTAACAACGTATGTCTCGTGGGCTATTAAGTAGTCGCGAATTTTCGTTCTCATAGACCCTCAGGTGTGCAAAAGGAAGACTTTTCTGAGTATTTGGCGGATCCAAAACGGTTAACTTGAATTAAAGGCAAAACTGCAACCGAAACCGCTAGCGAGACCAGGCTTGCGTGGACACCTGGGGACTGGTAACATTGTAAGGAAAGCTCTGCCCCGTAGCTTTCGTTGCTTATAGCCACAGAAAGCTGTCTCCAAGTGTAGTGTGCTTTTCGAGACACTGTTTATTCGACTAATACCTTCCGACGCCGTACAAAATGTTAACTCAGACCTATTTTCTCTGCTATTGGTCCTCCACCAAACAACATTGACTTTTTTTTATCTCTTTCAGGAGCACCTGAATTATTGCCGTTGCGGCTCGGTTGCGACATCTGCTGAAGACTTTGTTCACCCGTGTTATCTTCAGGTAACGAATACGTAGACCTATTCACAGCAGCTGTATATCAGTCGCTCATGCCATTGGTAACATGCCACTGAGTGCGGTACATCTATTATCTCAATTTAAAATAAGCTTTCATCTTCTTGAGGTAGAAACACCAACTAAACGTGAAACACAAAGTTCTCTAGAGGACAGGGTTTGGAAGGGTAGAAAATAATTGTGAAAAAAATGTTTCGGCAAGCAGATACACCCAGGCTAATATTTTTCATTTTCCTGTAGTAGCAGTTCTGCCTGTAGTGCACTAGTCAAGACTGGAACTACGACACGTCAAGTGCCCTTAGCAGTAGCTCAGTGCGGTCGAGCTAACGATGTTTTATAAGTGAACATAAAGAACGCGTTTGTTTTCAGGATAGAAATTTCTTGGTAGCTGTAACTGTTTCCCGCTCGAATGACTCTCTCTCGGTTCCTGTATTTACGCCCTAAATTTATGCTGCACAAGATGCATAACAATGTGCCCTGCACGGCAACAAGACGACACACCAATTATGGTGTTTAGGTTATTAGCCTTTCGTGTATATGGATTTTGGCAAAACTAGTAATAGTTCTATTGGAGCTTGCATATGAAACTGAATGTGCGGAGCGGGTTTTGTACACATTAAAAATAAAATAAGCCCAAAGTAGTAGAAACTGCTTATTCCATTCCCACCTGAATACTCCTACGACATACTTCATTTCCAATCTTACACGGAGCACATAAGGTTATCCACAAGAAATGTTCATTTTACCTGGGCAACTTGTTTCCAGGAGGGCAAGGCCGGGGACCATAATACGCATCCGGTCAAGTTAGCATCATTGAGCTAAATATCAAATGAGCTTCATTGGTGGAGTTGACTCAGTATTAAGGGGACTGTAATAGCAGGGTTAATTGTCTCAAATGCACTTTCTTGACTCTGGGCAAGGTGCATGATCCGAATTGTTGCATTATGCACCAGCTTGTTTCAATGCAACTGTTTTATAAATACATAAATTGACCCCTGCCTTGTTGCTTCGTTCCAAACATTTGGCAGGTTTCAACCATTTTATATTTGCAATTTGACTGATTTAGAGTTTAGGGACAGTGTTTATTCTCTTCTGTGCACTCGTGCAGGTGACAGTCTGCAGCTATTGTGGTAGAAAGATGTCCAAGAAGGAAATATCGGACCACATAAAGATTTGCAAAGAAAAACCTAAGGAGCTTCGTCAACGAGACCAGAACCAATCACTGCCACCTAAGGTAGGTGTTCTTCCGTTTTGTTTAGGTTTTCTGAAGCAACTGAATGTTCGTCGCTTCCCTGTGATTTTAGGTGCCTGTACAAAAGGCGCGGACCACCCGTTAATCTTTTTCGACACTGGAGTAAAGCGAACAGTACTAAATCGCGTATACTGCCCTTTTTCGTTACTTTGTGATTTATACATTTGCAGGGTCCAATAGAACGACACGTCAATGCAGCTTCTCCTGATGGAGCGCTTGCAAGTACAGCTGCATAAACCCGCGAGCGAGAGAAAAACAACGTGCCACCATCGGCGCGCTGTTTTTCCTTCAGCTTTGCGTTTACATTATTTCTCCTTAAAATTACCACAGGACTAATTCTGGTCAGGATAAACTACAGAACACTAAAAATAATAATAGCATTACCATACGTTTACCTTGGATTCGTGGACTGTTGGCTCCTTTAATTGTATCATAACTATCCCCTCATTTCCCTTTCAATTTTCTGCCTAATGTGGCAGATGGTTAGTTTATGTTTGTGAGTATATGAGACCCGAAGCTTAAGCCGAAGGGTAAATTAGTCGAATATGTCATAACCGAGTTAAATCAGTCGCCATGTTTTTGTTGCAATGTTGGGACATTAAACGCAGTTTCGTGATGATCTGCTATTATATCATACAAATGGAGTCATTCGCGCTTGCCCCGAAAAAAGATTCCCTGTGAGGCACAAACGTACGTGAGATGAAAGAAGTGTATGACGGCATTTATACGCTTTAATGCCAAAGCACTGCATCGTGGTGTAAATAAGGAAACCAGGAAACCTCGATCTGTAACCTTTGATCCATGGGTCCTTTCACCTTATAGTGAGTTAGTCTTCGTGTAGTCTCTGCTTTTACTAAAGATAACCAGGATAAACTGCCGCAAACTAGTGCTTTCGGATGTCCCATTATGTGTAACTACGTTTAAACTCTACAGCTTTTTTTCTCTTGTAATAAACCTCTCATTTCGTGGGAATCTGTTCAGTGGACGCGATTCGTTTGCAATAAATTCTTGTTATACTTCGTTATTGGTCTCGCGAACCACCTTATTTGCCTTATACAATACCCTACCTATCGTAGACAATCTCAACCCCTCGCCTCCAACCCAAACTAGAAGTTGCGAGGTTACGTAAGAATGAAGTTTCGACATGTCTTAAATAACCGAATGAATTGTATTGATACTGTTTAACAACCACCACTGGGTTCGGCAAAACCTTTCGTTACTCCACATCATCGAGCATGGTAAAGAAAAAAAAAATATGCGCTGAATGGCGCTTTCTCACGAAGTATGCAGAACGTAGCTTCAGTCTGTCGAAAAGAGGTTTTCCTCATCTATAGATGTCATTTTTTTTTTCATAAATAAACACCACCTAGCCCTACCAACTCAACTTTTTGAACATGTATTCGAACATATTTCTTACAGAAAACCGCTTGCCATTGCACAGTTGAAATAATCTGGAAATTAAGCGAGAAATTTAATTGCGTTTGTTTTTGTTCTTCATCTCGTCTTTTTCCATTTATTGTTCTGAAATGTGTCGAAAGCAGATGTGTTCTCATTGACATTTGCGTGAGTATTCCGTTCGCCGACCCATATAAGTGTGTTCAAGAAAGCTGCAGCTGTAGTAGAACACCGTCACACAGGGAATTGCAGGTACAAGAGCGAATTTATAGTTTCGCTTTCCGAATATTTTGACTACAACTGCCTGAACGTTATAGAAGCTGAAGCGTGGGTAGGATACAACGGTTGCCCTGATATGAGGTTAAAAGAGTGCATAAGTAATTATTCTGAAATATAAGAACTCCTCGTATATCTTTTTTTTTTTCGAGACTGTAGTTCTATTTTTTACACAAATTCGACTTCGTAAGCATTTGCAAAAGTAGTCGCTCTAAAGCATTGCCTGGTGCGAAAACCTCTCAATGCGTTGAAACTCAACGCCGTCGTTAAGGTTTCCGAATGTAACTCTTTGTCAATGACTCATGACTAGTCTCCGGGTTGTATCTAGTGGTCATTAGAGCAAGGATTGCTCAAAGACGCGCTCATTTCATTGCCTCCTTAATGATAACTGTGATGGCATTAGAAGCCTTCGGGAAAAATAGCAGAGGATTTAGCATAGTTAACCATGGTTTTGAGGCAAAGCTTCAAAGCTTGATCACGCTTATGTGCACAGCGAGCAATCTCTGGACGATCTGACGTAGCCCCATTTAACTGGCATCGGTACGAGGTGCTAAGCGCGAGTCATTGCCACTGGCGTCCCTTGCTTGCTTGAGTCGAGGCACGTCTTTCTTGAACACAACCGCGTCAAAAACAAGGCACATTTTGATTATCTGTATTTGTTCAAATGCAATCGGCTGGATAAGTTGTCGAAGATCGATTAAGGCAAAGTTGTGTTTACAATATTTTTGTTTCTTGAATCTCCGTGTAAGCAGCATTATTCGTCTCTGTGCAGGCAGAGGACCAAGCTGATGCCAAGAAAAAAGCGCAGGACACTCCTGTTTCGTTCGTAAGGAAATTGTCCGTGCAGCATGTAGCTTCGCTTTGTGTAAAGATCTGTTCTTAAATCATATTGTTTATGTTTTCAAACTACTAGGATCAAGCGAGGCTTCAAGCTTTTTTCGAAGGAAGACCGTTACGCACACAGGTAATGACGATTTATAGCCACAGAGTTACCTGACCGGCTTTAGTGAGGCTCTCATTGCTACAGCGATTACCTATGCTTCATTTCAGGTTGAGCCTGAACGGGAGGGCGGAATGTTTCCGAAGAGGAATTTTAGTTCTTTTGACGTAAGTTTAACTGTCACAATGACGACCAAATCGCTGGCCTACCGGTTGACCTTTGACATCAGCAGGATTTGGCCAAGGCCAATTAGGTTCTTGAAATTCTTAAGACAGTATTATTTGCTATGCGTAAAGGTCGGACTATGTGAAGCAGAGCCCAACTAGATCGACATAATGCCGGTCAGCAGGTTGGGGAGCGTGGGACCTCGCGAACAACGGCAGAGCAGTAGGCGTCAGCGCGCCGACGGTGCCATCATCATCGAACATTGCAAACTGAGAACTATGAAGGTACCTGCAGAACCATTATTTAAGGGTGTAAAAATAGTTACTAAAGAGAAGACGACGATTTGGGGGCTTTAGCACACCCAGTTTGCGTGCTCATGGTTGTGAAGCAAGGGGTAACGAAGTCATGCATCTTGATGCATGGTAGCGTGATGACATCTTCCTAAGCAAGCCAAGGGACTAACTGGAAAGCGTAATATATGGCCTAGGCAAGAAAGGCAAAATGATGGGTCTGAGAGTTAGTATACAGAAAAGTGCTGTTCACCCGCCTCATAAGGCGCCAGCGGTTTACAATTGCTATCCAGGCGCTGAAATTGGACAGGGAGCACCGCACCTCTTTAGGGCAGGTAGTGAGCGCCAATTTTGACGACTTGAATGGAAGAAATAGCATGATAAGAATAAAGTAGAGTGCATTTCTCAAAGACACTCGTGTCATAAATGACAGTTCAGCATTTTCTCTCAGAAGAAAGCAATAGAACAGCTTTCTTACTAGCACTCACCCATGGGCCGAAAAGTGAACGATTATAAGGGGGTGCAGTATAAATTGATATGTACGTAGCAAGATATGAAATGGAAAGAGGTTTAACGTTGAGATCAAAAGAGAGCACTATGGGTCAGGGATGAACCATGAATTAAAGACCTCCTTGTTCAATTAAGCATAATTATGTATGGCCAAGACATGGAAGATGAAAGAAGGGAAGCAGATGAGCATAAGTGTAACGTGATCGTAAGGGTAGCGGGTTAGACTAGGAACGAACACAAACGTAACAAGGTATGGTGGAAAGGTAGGTGACGGCTAAGCTGGGAGTAGGAGATTATTGGGGATCAAATGGTTGTAGTTGGCACAGGACCATGGTTTAACTGGAGGGATATAGGGAGTCTGATGCCCTGCAGCGGGTGTAGTCAGGCTGCTAATCATTTCTGTCCCTCTTGGTATTAGCACTAATGATCCTGTATGACTTACACAAACTTTAGAAAAAAAAAAAGGTTGAGTTTTATTTGTATCAGTTCTCAACCTGGCTTATATGTATTCTCCTTGAATTAAGGTAGCCCTACTCATAGATGTGGGTGCACCTAATTATCCTTTACGAAATTGGAATTTGTTCATATTTTACCGCCATGGACAGCATAAGTCCCGACGCTGTGATGCCTATTTTCAGTTATCCTTAAAGAAAACTGTGAAGCTCGAATGCTCAATAATTTCAGAGCACTTGCTGCTATGAAAGGCTCAATGCGCAATGAATAGATGCGACACTTAAATTTTAGTGCACTGGCGTAACGTTCTTCAATTCTACCACCTCATCATCATTGAAAGCTCACCTATGTGTTACTGTCCAGCATAAAATTCTGACAAATGAAACATGCCTGTCTGTGTTCCTTACTAATGATACGTTTATTGCGTACACGCAGTCCTCTTCACGAGCACCAGAGCCCGAGGAGCACGTGGCAAATACGTGGACCGAGATTCACCGTCTGAAGGCTGAAATAGCGAACGTAGGTTCACAAATAAAGCAATTTTTTTCAGTCTTCATTTTAAGAGTGTCGCGCTTCGTGTCCCCAACCCACCCCTGAATTTTATATTGCAGATTTATGAACTTTGGAGCCGCTCTCAATCCAAGATCTATGCTCAGGAAGAGAAGATATCAGACGTAGGTGCCTCCTGAGATTTTACTTATTATACACCGCAGTCATTTAAAAGACAATGATACATAACCAAAAATGTCTTTCCGTACCATCAGCTTATCATTCAAAAGGCCAATAATCATTGGGTGTATCGCCTCTTTTTTTAAAGCTCCCCACGCTACAGAAGCAAGTCCCTTAAGTGGGTAATTTCAGAATTGAGCGAGTGCCCAGCTTGCAGTAGTAGCTTGTAGCCACCTTTACCATATATGAGCACCATCGTCAGAGCGTTTTCAGGACATAATATTCAGACAGCTTTGCACGGGAAGTTTTTGCGGCAAACTTGACGGAGTGATAATTTTATCCATTCTTTGTTACCATAGTGTAAACGCAAAACTCAATGTTAATCTGTACATATGTACCAAGTTCGAACAGCCAGCGGCTTGTGCTTTTTGGCCATGCAATTTCACTCACTGCGAACAAGCATGATTTGCACAGCTCGATGCGAACTCTCAGCTTCATGCATGTTATCAGACTTCAGCGTGCAGTCAAATTCATGTGATGATCTATGAACAAAAAAGTTTGTATATTATTGTGTCATGGGCAACCTGGCATGCTTAAGCGGTGCTGCAAATATTTTACTCGGCGCCTAAGACTAGCTGTCAGCCGCTTTGGTGGAAACAGATGATGGACGACATTCTAAATCTCGTCGAGAGTAAAGCCACGCCTACAATGTCTGGCAAGATCTATGAGAAAATCATCAATGGTATTTTCCCGATGTATGTAGAGGGTGTGAACTCGACCTTGAATAGTGGCCTAATTAAGATAGACGTGGTTATAATTATTCCCAATATTCTGATAGGCGACACGAATGCTACACTGGGGAACTCGATGGGCACATCAGCTTTATTATAAAGGCGAACAGTTGGTGAACCTATCCAAGCAAAATGTACTGGTTTTAGGTATAGGAGGCAAGTGTGAGAGGCAAATAACGTGGTGAGTGGGAGCCCAATAGGGGAGCGTACACTGCAGCTATTGTCATCGACATTGTACCTATGCAAAGTTTCACGAAGGGGCTATTGGGGAAGAGGGCTTATAAAAGTATAGATGGAGGACACAAACTGAGTCAATGCCGACAGAAAGAGTAACTGGCCAGGATATAAACTATAAACAGAGCTTTTTGTATCTAAAGCAAGTGACAAATGTGTGAAACCAATGGAGTAGATCAACCCACAGCAAACATTTAGTAAAAGTGGTAGCCCAGGCAGCCTCAAAAGACTGCTTGTGGCGGCTGCGTTTCGACGGAGGCGAAACGAAGGGGCGTCCGTGTGCTGTGCGATGTCAGTGCGCGTTAAAAAACCTGACGTGATCGAATCTTCCGGAGTCCTCCACTACGGCGTCTTTCGTAGCCCGAGTCGGTTTGGGACGTTAAACCCTACAAACCGAGCCAAGCCAAAACATGTGTTTCTGTATATAGTGCACGCTGATGATAAATTATCTCATGTATGTTTCGGAAGGAAACAAAATCAAGCCATCATTGGAGTCAAAAACATTTTTGAAAATTTGAATTGGGGAAAAACCAGTACAAGACCATGCATTACAGCGTATATAGCAGTGCATGTATCTAGGAGTGTGGATTTATGAAAAAATATTTGAAATTCGTCAACAGCAACTCGAGAGTGAAGGAAGAAGATATGCAGGCATACTTGTGCATGTTCACGGTGGGGCTGTATAATGAAGCAATGTCAACAGCGCATTAATGTAATGGTACCGGTGCTAGCATTCAGGAGCAGGGTACGTTGATAGAAAATCGACGTGCTGTAAGGACTGACGATTAGCTAAAGATCGGCGAGCTGGTTAGCTATTGGGGCTCAAGCTATCGTAACAAGCGAATTTGTATGAAAATATTGGTTGTATGTCCGCAGAGCAACGGCAAGCAGAGAGCAAAATATTGATTAGAAAATAGGAAAAGAAGGTAGGACTGGTGAAATGACTATTCTCGGGCCAGCTGGCGCAGTAGTTACGGCGCTCGACTACTGTTCCCAATAATGCGGTATCGAATCCAGGACGCGACGGCTGCTTTTCTATGAAAGCGAAAAGCAAGGCGCCCGTGTGCTGTGCGATGTCAGTGCACGTTAAAGAATTTCAGGAGCCCCCCACTACGGCATCTCATAGCCTGAGTCGCTTTGAGACGTTAAACCCCACAAACCAAACCAAACCAGAAGTATAGTGCGCTAAAAACGGTTTCTAGCTTTATGATGTGTTGCTTACTAGAATTAATTACTTGAACGTATTTGCCTTCTTTACTTCAAATTATTTGAAGCATGAAGTTTGTGTTTTATTCTACTTACTTGTTGTAACGTATTCCTTTCCATCCCGAAATGTTTATAAGGCTTTTAAACAGATCAATAATTATCATTGTTAAAAACCTGTTGAAACTTGTGAATAAAGGTGAATTAAATTTAAAAGCAAAACTCAAAGATATACATGAGAACACCATGCCCAGCATGCTAGGCACTAGGATTATTCTATTTAACTAAAAGTTACCGGCAATTTTCCTTGTTTTTTAAGCAGTGATGACTTAAGCCCAAATTTTTAGTTTCACTCGCACGAGTGTCTTTGTGTGGGTCGCATGAGAATAAATCTCAAAATAAGTTTTCTCATACGAGCTCTTCGCCCGTCCTTGACTCGCCATTGTACAACGGCATTCTTTGTTTCCTCTTCCCCAAGGAACGTTTGCCGAAAGAGGATATGCTTTGTTAGAGGTATTTTCATCTTTTTGCGGAAGGCGTGAAAGTGGTTTTGGTAGTCATGGATGGTGTCTATACGCCTTTGCACAGTTTTATTTCTCATTTTCAGTATACTGGTTACGGGGCTGAAATGGGCTGTTTCGTTAGGCATACCTTAACCGACGTTTTGCGTGGTTCTCTTTGCAAAGATATAAATGTGCGTGGCTTTTTGTCTACCAAATATAGGATGCGTTTCTTTCTCCAATGCATATGTCGGCTCTCATCGTTTCCATCGCTTTTTTTTTTTTTTTCAGCTAGAAAAGGCACTTCATAAAAAAGACGTGAGTCACCCTAAGGCTACGTGTACCACGTTATACTCGTAGTTCTGATCGGTTAGGGCTGCTAATTAGTTCCGTGTGTTTTTCAGAACGCCATTCAAGAGCTGACTGAGAAAGTGCAGTCATATGAAGATGACATTGCGAAAGTAAGTATTGCCTGCTTTTCGTACTGCTTTTACGGCGGTAGTTGTTGATGCATGCACATGGTCAGTCACACTTAGCGAGCACACGGCTTCGCATGGCTGCTCACGTGTGGAGTACCATTGTGTCCAAGCAAGTTTTCGCAGAATGGCGGACAACAGAAGCCTGACTTCGGGATCCCCGTAATCGTGCGCCACTCGGCATTGATCCTTGACTGCCTTAAGTACGATGGCGCTAAGCACGTTCGTGACCGCGTGGAACCGTGTTCGCGCTGATTGTGATTAACACTGTATGTACCTTTGGCTGAGAGCCGTTGTTGTCAAGTAGTTGGTGCAAGCGTAGAATAGTAACTATGGTAAACCTCCGGAGGGAAGTTGCCGAGGATGGTTACACGCGGACGTCACTCATCACACAGGAATGCGCCATGGCAAAGCGTTACATTTTGTCGGCAAAGTAGACACTGTATCTGTGTCTCCTCTCGTCCTCTTCGTATGCCCTGCACCGACAACCACATTTAATGTTTCGCACAATCTCACACCATATGTGGCAACTGACCAGCAGCTTACCGCCGGTATCGCTCAAGAGGAACGTATACAATAGCTGCATCACACCTGTACTCACCTCTTGGGGCTGAAATGTGGAGGGTAACGAAATGTGCTGTACTTAAGTTGAGGACAACGCAGAGATCTATGGAACGCAAATGGTAGCTACAACGTTAAGAGATGGAAAGCGTGTAGGAAGGGTAACATAATTCTCGTTAATGACATTCTAGTGGAAATCTGCAAGATATGGGCATGGGCCGGCCATGTAGTGTGAATAGAGGATGACCGATGGTCGAGAAGGGTAACAAATCCGATACCGACCCCGACGGCACGAAGCAACGGCCCAATATCGGTACTGTGTTGGCGATGTCCGTTCGACATAGAACCAGTACATTACCAGCACACTCCAATAATCGGCGGATGATATGTACTCCTCGGGAAGGGAAAGAATGAAAGAAAGCGTAGCAGGGGCTGGCGGAACGTCAGGTGGGCGGACGAGGTTAAAAAGTTAGCAGAGCTCAAGTGAATGCAGCCAGCACAGGGCCAAGTTAATTGGAGGAATATGGGACAGGCTTCCACCCTGAAGTGGGTATAATCTGGCTGATGATGATGATAGTGGTGACTCCTTAATCTTGTAACTGCTACCACTGTTCTGACGACCTTCACAGCTTAAAGCTGTGTAGCTTTCTTTTGTAGCCGTTTGGCTGCGCTTAGGTGTATGTCACTGAGTAATTACTCCCTTTTTAGAAATCCACTCTACCTTGGGGGATTCCCCTAAATATTTGACCAACACCATTCCCACTTCAAGTCGTAGATCAGTTCGCTCCCGCCCTACCATCTTATCTGCTAGACGTCCTGGTTAGCTCAGTAGGTAGCGCGATTGCCCCGGAAAGGCGGTGGTGCCGGGTTCGATTCCCGGGTCAAGACGAATGTTTCTTGAACTACGAAGTTTCTGAAAGAGCTGTATAGCTTTCCTTTGTAGCCGTTTGGCTGCGCTTGGGTGGATGTCACTGAGTAATTACTCCCTTATTACAATTCTACTCCACCTTGGGGGTTTCCCCTAAATATTTGACCGCCACTGAAGCAGTCAGCTCATTTGTGGATAGCAGCGTAGAAGTCTACTTAAAAGTAAAGAATCCCTTATTATTTTATTCTATCAGGTGGACCTAGCCGTTCGGTCAGTGCAGATGTTCTTGCTTCCAATACATTCAGCACGCGAATCACTTAATTGTGCGCAAATGCTCCACTAAATTGATACGTTAGGTGGCCGAGCAGGCACGTTTAAAGTACATTCAGGTATATGCTTAAATACATTTTTATCATTTTCTTTCATTCAGATGCGAGAGGCACTTTCCCAAAAGGTCAGTGACATTGAGCATACTGATTTGCATGCACCAAAGTTTTCCCCTGTAGCACATGTGTTGTTTGATTTGATCTACTTATTTTTGCAGGACGACACTGATCTGTTGACTGAGACTGTACGCTCGCATCAAGTCGACCTGAAGAATGTGAGACGTCAATAATTCTTCCTAATGCTTCAGAGTGTTTGCACATTATATCCACGAAACGTTCGATAACATTTTCAAAATTTCGCTTCTTGGCTCTGAGGAACGCCCTCGTGATCCAGTTCTCTAGTTGCCGCTATCCTAATCATCACTTTTGTGATGTGACTGAACACTGTCTTTTATGTCAAGCATCTGATTATTTGCCTTAATTAGTGATGTCATTGCACAAAGAGAAATAATGCCTATTGAGAACATGTGGCGGGAGCGTACGGTTGCCCTCGATTGAAGATGGAACATTTCTTTGGTTCTCACAATTGAGGTTGCGTAAAACATTTAATATGCAAAATAATTTTAATCGTTAGTGTCTTTGTCGAGAGGCATAGAAAAACAAGCGGTTCAACACTATCTATACTTGTACAAGCATGCACGCGCAATCCGTACTTAACTTAGGGGAAACAAAAAATTTGCAATCTTTCAAAATGAACTTTACAGGTCCAAATTCAGTGCGACAAGGCAGAACAGTTAGTTGCAGATTTGAAGGTAAGCATAACTACTTGCCCACTTGCCAATGCCAGCAACCTCAGAAAAAAACAGCATATCCCTTCTTTTTGCAGAGACTGTACGACTCTCAGCAAGAAACTATGTCCTCCACCTCCGAAAAATCAAGCCTTCAGATACACAAGGTATGGCCAGTTTAAAAAATAAATATATTTCGCCGAAAACAGTTCTGAAATTTTGCCGTGCGCCTAGTATTAACCTTCGTACACGTTTAATCGTTTGTGGGATGCTTGAAGTTGGCGCGGTGATCCACGAAATTAAAAACGAGGTTTAGCCATAGACAAATTCAAGATTTTTGGAGCCAAATCACGTATAATATTTTAGGCTTACCTAGGCTTGTCAGGTTTCCTTATTCCTAATTTGCTGAGTTAAGAATAGTAAGCTATAATTACGCCATATTGTTAAGACATGTTCCGACTATTTTCTAACCTGTTCTTTATTAGGCCTACCTTGTAGTAATTAGGCCTAATAAGGAATATTCAAAATACTAACTCTTCTGGCAGTGCTGATAACGGCCGCCAAGATGTCAGGGGTACAGTCGCAGTTTTGTTACTGGTTGCCGTTTGTGCCTAGGTTGTGGAGGTGTCAACCTCCGAAGGATTCTAGCTCTTCATAATGAAGCAGCAGCCATCAGGGCAACTATAAAAAAAAATGCAGACCTCAGTATACTTTCCAAGCTGATTGCATTGATGCAATGCAAGCGGCGTCCGGCAGGCAATGATCCGTGCAGCGGTGGAAAGCCTACTGCTTCACTGTTGAGGCGTATACGCCGAACCCTCCTTTTGTCAACGTGCAAGCAAGGGAGAGTCATCTGAATGGATATATTTCATCAGTACAAGAAAGTGCTTGTAATCGGGTAGCCCTGTGTAAAACAGGAAATCCTTATTTGATCCCTTAAAACGATCCAAGCAGGTGACAGTATTCAATCTTTCTGCTTTATGTTGGCGCTGCAAAACATGGTTATCTTCTGACAAGTAAATTGCAGCTTTTGCTTGTGGCAGTTCATCCCTGAGACTTTCGAACCACATCTGGAGCCGATAAGTTTCCTCTTATCGGGATGCCAGCTGCTGTCCTTAGATACAGGCTGCAGTTTCCAATTTTGCTTCATTCTGGCCATTGGCTTCTCCTGTAGATATCAATGGCAGTGCGCGCACTTTCGGAGCATTTCTTTTTTTGCGCGCGCGCTCGGAAACGCGAACACTTTTGGAATCACTTCATTGCGATGCATGATTTTACCAATTTCCCCTCCTGGAACAATCATTTAATAGGATACGCTTTGAGCATACCTGCGTGTACACAGTGACCTGAAATAAAGGACCTTCATCCTGTTGAACAGAAATTATTCGTGTTCTAATCAGGACATGGTCTCGCGGGAGCCCATGATAGGAGGCCTGTACAGTAAGTGTGAGTTTAGCAGAGATGAAAGGGCACATTTACTGCACGATTTAAATGTAGCGCTGCTATCACGGCGAAAAAATGACCTGAAAATTTAAGCTCGAAATTAGCACGGAAAAATAAACCTATAATACAACTGAACGAGCACTGTATGAGCGATATACAGATCACGCATGTAATCACTCTGAATGAGCTATTCCACAATGACGCGGCTGACTTGGAGCGCTCGCTTAGCACTTATTTCTTTCGCGGGAGAAGAGCCTCCTTACACACGATATACAGGAATGCAGTTTACGTAAAAATAAAGTGCTGCTGATTTCTCCTTTCTTGCCTTAAGGAAGACATTTTTACAGCGTGCTAAATATTTACTATGACAGCAATGAAGAGCGCTAAGAGAGGGCGAAGCGCGAAACAGGCGCTCTTTCGTCGGTCGTTGGTTCGTCTGTGGTAATATTCTTATTTAATTTTCTGAAATAGCGACTACACCAAGTGGGCCGAAACAAGCCGCTTTTCGACACTAAGCTCAGTAAGTCGTGCCGTACAAGCGTGTGTACGTGCGCGTGTACCGCTGCACATGAAAGGTGGCGTGATTCAAACATAGAGCAAGCGGAAGCAAAGTACGAAGGCATAGTGCATATGAAACAGTGGCGAATGGTAACAGCAGCAGAAATCGAACTTTGACACGTTGTTGAACAAATTGAAATCCACGTTGTAGGGATGGTCAACGGTAGTTTCTTTCTTTTTCTACCTTTCGCATATATTATTTAGCTTAACGCGTGAAGTCACAGGTAAAATTCTACTCATTTGTTCCGCGAAGCTTCCTTTTATCCTCGCTGCGTACTCAAGGATACACAACAGTGGACAGCGTTGTTAGCGGGAGGGAGAGCTGCGACTGTTTCAGAAAAGCAGCATGCAGCCCTCACCGCATTCGTTTTCTGCGCCTCTCATTCATTCATTCATTCATTCATTCATTCATTCATTCATTCATTCATTCATTCATTCATTCATTCATTCATCTTTATTCTCAAGAATGACTCAAGGGATAAGAGGGAAGTGGGTGGGTTTGGTGAGGGCGCCGGACTACGAAATGAAGAGACTTGCAGGGCACTGCTTGCGCTTAGTGCTGGGGGCCGTCTAGTCTTCGTATGGACGAGATGGGCAGATCATTCATTCATTCATTCATTCATTCATTCATTCATTCATTTATTCATTCATTCATTCGTTCATTCATTCATTCATTCATCTTTATTCTCAAGAATGACTCAAGGGATAAGAGGAAAGTGGGTGGGTTTGGTGAGGGCGCCGGACTTCGAAATGAAGAGACTTGCAGGGCACTGCTTGCGCTTAGTGCTGGGGGCCGTCTAGTCTTCGTATGGACGAGATGGGCAGATATGTAGCAGGCGCCGAAGGGTCGTTATACCAGGACAGGTCCGGATGAGGGGGCGCAGATCAAAATGAGCAGGACAGTTTGGACAGCTGATTCTGGTTCGGCGCCATCGACTGAGTATGTCTGCGTGTACGCTTCGCAGGCTCGCAGCTTGTGAGCAAGAACTTGGCCTTGGCTAAAAAATCCGAAAAGGATCAGAGGAGTAGTGTCGGGAACAGTGTCTCACAGCATACCCTTCCGCTCATGTTTAAGGAGTGTGGTGACGGGGTCAGGTATTATAAGGCAGATTGGAGAGCAGTAAAGGTGGGCCGAGTTATACTGACTCACGTCAAGGTAATACCGGGTCCGGGTGTCCGGTGAACACGAATGAGATCTTGTAGATAGCGGCAGCGCTGTTTGACGCTGTATTACAATGAGGCCGATCAAGAATGGGGTATTACTTGCGAGCGGACTAGTTGGCTATACGACTCCGACAACCTCTGGCGCTGCATTGTTATACACAAACACAATACACACACAAGAGGATTAAACCAAGACGTTGACACAGATGATGCGCTCGATACCAACTGCCTGTTTTTGTGGTACGAAGAAGAATGCATCACAAAAACCGTAGGGTTACAATAAGAAACCTGGCGACCCATTTCCCTCGATGTAAAACGGAATACGATCAACAGGACTTGAGGGGCACCCATTGTGTTCCAAGGTTCATCGAAACCAAGGTGCTTGCAGGCGCAAAAAACAGTTTTAAAAGACAATTATTGAAGCATTCAAGATGATTTCGGGGGAAGAAGGGGAATGCGTGAGTGTTCCATCGATGGCGCTCAACAGCAAGGAGGTGATACTTATCTGTTTGGACAATGTGACAAGAAGCTAGACGTAATTTGTCATTATTTTTGTTTGATTTTCATTTCATTTTTCATTCTGAATTTCTTCGCATTTTTTCTGAATCTTTTCTTTACTTCTTATTATTGTAACCCTACGTTTTTTGTGATGCATTCTTCTTCTTCGTACCCCAAAAACAGGCAGTTGGTAGCGAGTGCATCATCTGTGTGAACGTCTTGGTTTATTTCTCTTGTGTGTGTATTGTGTCTGTGTATAACCATGCAGCACCAGAGGTCGTCGGAGACAAGAATTGCGGTTCAAAGTTTTTATACCCCCTTAACTGTCGGCGAAGACGGGGATGGTACAGTGATTTATTTTCTGCATAGCGGGAGGGCCTCATCTATGGCTGTTAATTCAAGTTCAGTTGCGTACCAGGTCCACTCTGACTAATGATGTGTAGCTGCGAACCCGTCTGATAGGCGGTGGTTGCAAACTTTATGTCAGTGTCGTTATCGTAGTATAGGGTGGCATTGGTATAAATGCTGAAACCCGTGTCCTGTTCTTGCACGTAGAGTACGTGACGTTGGAGGTTGCCTTTGCCAGGGAGTTTGGTGTTCGTAGGGAAGGGTTTTGGATTCGTTGCCTTATATTCAGTTCACAGTGCTGAAAGGCGATTCATTAGAGAAAGGTGAAAGTTCGCTCGTCAAAAATGGGAGTAAGGATACGTTATTTGTTGAATTGTTGTCGCAGAAGAGTTTTATGATTAGCTCGATGCATAGCAATAAGTGCATCCATGGGTGGGAGCTGGGCGAATCTGTGGAGCTCCGTGATGCGCGGGTAGATAAGATATAACCCTCAGGAGGACAGAGTTATAAAGTGTACCAAGTATCTTGCAGTTTGCTTCGATGGCCCCGAAAAGATGGCGCATAGTACGTGTTTTTGCTCTTAAGTAACGGGCATTTTTTAATATCCCCTATGATTTTGTCTCTAATATCGGCCTTGATCTTGGTCATGGATATAGTGGCTGCCGTAGTAATCATGACCACTCATAGCATGTAATTGTATAGCATTGTATAGCAAAGCTATACTCGCGGTCGTCACAGCAATACTCAACTAGGCGAACAAAAACCGGAAATTGGAGAACTCCATCCTGATAGGCTGGAAATCGTTTAGCGTTCAAAACATTTATTCGTTTAAATAACCAAGCACCTTAGACAGAATGTTTTACCGTCTGAAAAACATTTGTTAGGAACGAATTGCCTTCGGTCCTCTCAGAATTTTTTTTTTCCTTATTTTACGCAGATTAAGGAAGCAATCAAGAATATGGGCGACTGTTATTCGGCATCGTTTAACGGAATTCAAGTAAGTGAACGCTTAAAGACCGTGCTGTTCTCTCAGTGTACAAACTACTACATTTTTCTATTTAGTCTGTCGATGAACATGTACCCCGCTGCAGTGGTGCAGTGTTCAAGGCGCTGAACTGAAACACGCTGATTGATAGGGCGCTGGACTGAAACACACTGGACTGAAACACGCAGACAGCCACGCTGAAAGCCTCATTGTACGTGTAGAAAATCATGTAGTTGCTTTGATCCACACAAAGAAACAAAACTTTCAATATTTCATATGACCTACTCAGATATCTTCAGGGTACTGCCCTGTCATTTCATGATCAGGAGTGTGGTTAGCATACGCATGTTATCCTATGATACCCCCTCAAGACAGCTCATAAATTCCTCACGTCTTGCGCAAGCGTAAATATATGATTGCAGCAACCAGACTGACATCGAATACAGTATGATTGCTCGATGTATGTGTGCCTAAAGTGAACCCACCACATTCTGTCACCCGATTAATAACATCAGAGATGTGTGATCATTTGTCAGCTTGTTGCTTTATCTCATTTTTTATTAGTAACTGTAGCCATCAACAAAGGACTACCGTTCAAAGAATAAATGATCAGCCATTGCTAGTATTGATTGTGCATTCGTATTAGAAGGCGACTTAACAAGGTGTATTTTTTTCTTAATAATCCTACCATATGTCACAATAAAACCTTCACAATGCAGCTTAATACGCCAAGGAGCGAAACAATGAAGAAGCAATGCGCTATTCAACAAAACAAAGTTTGTTTCATACGCATTTAAAAAGCCGCAAATATACTTTCGCTATTGTCAAAAATTATACAAACTGGCTGAACAACGACCTCAACATGGTTAAGAGATAATATTATGAACATTTATTTGAGATCAGAGATAGCGATTCTAAGAAAGCATGGAATGAAAAAATGTAACTGGAAAGGGAGAATAATGTTTGGTTCTAAAAGTTGGCGCGCACACCGGCGTGCCGGGCTAGAAGCAGCCACAGCTCTGAGTGCCCATTTTGCCATAAGCACCGTATGAGCAGGAAAATTATTAAGCATATGAAATGGTAGACAAAAGCGGGATGTCAGTAAACTGAGTCGCATTGGCACTAGTTGCTTCATTCACTATCAATAAGCTAATCATCTAAATCGGAAACGAAGTTGCTTACTGATGCGATCAAATTAACGCGACACCTGTAACACATCTCTGACAAATTCTCCTTAATCATTGTTAATGCACTCAATAAAATATTTGAAATTGGAATTTACGCTTAACTTTATCAGATAGCACGTATCTATCCTATTCAGATTGGTGGCACTGAAGGCGATGTCAACAGCTACAGGCGAATTTCAAACCTGCCTGTTTTATCTGAAGTACTTGACGGTGCCATAAGCGGTCATAATTAATACGCAACAAGTCTTCCAAAACCTTAAATCCACTGAATACACTCTTCTTAACGCCTAGCATGGCATTATATATAGGTTTTAGCTCTCGCTTTGCACGTTAGAACTGTTTGTATATCTACAAAAGAAACATTCGTTAGGGTGCGGCACGACTTCTATTAATTAAGCTAAAACTAAATTGTTTCCGTGGTACTGTTTTCAAGCACTTATGTATAGCCTTCAATATATTAGGGTCAATCAGTAAATGTCAGCAAATATGACAGCAATATAAAGAGTTCCCCAAGGATCTATTCTTCGATCGTTATAACTCATTGTTTATGTTAAAGATCTTACAAGTCTCCTTCATCCCCCCTCCCCCAGTTATTATTGTCACTGTGTGAAGTCTGATCAGAAGTCACCGCGGGACACAGGAGTCACAGAAGTCACAGTGCACAGAGCGGCAGGAAACTAGCAAGGCCGCTTCAGCAGGAGAACTTCGGTTTCTTCGCCTCGAGGAGACGAACTTCGGTTTCTTCGCCTCGAGGAGACGAACTTTGGTTTCTTCGCCTCGAGGAGACGAACTTTGGTTTCTTCGCCTCGAGGAGACGAACTTTGGTTTCTTCGCTTCGAGGAGGCACACGCTCGCGATCAGAGCAGAGGGAAGACAAATAATGCACCGTGTCATTGCCCCCCCCCCCCCCCCCCGCACAAGAAGCATCGTCCTGATGCTGGAAGTGTGGGTAGAGATAAGATAAGAGAGGGAAGACAAAGAATGCACCGTGTCAATATTATACGTTGATGAGACATTATTTTACCACAGGTTGCTTTAACAGAGCTGGAGGCAAAAATTAATGGGTATATAGAGTTACTTTACGCCCTCTAATCGCTTACAGCTGAATAACAAGAAAACGCAGTAGATTATATTTAATGCATTGAATAACCTAATGAACCCAGATATGCATATTTTGTTCCGGGAATTCGAACCGAGAGACACTTTTTTATTCTAGTGCTTGCACACTTTGCCATTTATTTTAATCTTCTATAGGAACATGCCTTTTTGCGTACTTTTATTTGTTCTTGTGCATTGTTTGGCAGACTGCATGGCATATAATTGCGCATTTGAAGTGTGCTAACAGCATCAGCGAATGTATTTCATAATCTATGTCAACAAAAGTTTTTTCCCCTCATCTCATGGCGCTGCTGGTGAAACTAAATACCGAAGTATTTATCAGGTTCGAAGCCTTTCTTTTTCTCCTCACCTCGCCTGTGTAAGCAGGAAATAAGCCAGGTATCTATTAGTACTGAACATTAAGTATTCTTTAAATCTGTTCATTGCAGGCGGAACAAGGGCATTTGAGACATCTCATGACGCAATGCTTCAGTGAACTGCAACAGGTACTCAGTTTTTTTCTTTGCATTATTTAACTCTCGTGCCAGACTTCTCAGGCGGATATAGGTAACAAATTCACTCGGCGACAGCCGTTTTGGCAAACATAGAGAGGTTAGTTGTGTCTTTAACTGTCATTCCTACCAATAGTCCTGCCGACCAACGTCGCACTATTCCATTTGTCCCATTTATCGCTCCGGTGCGACGTCTGTGCGTCGCTTGTGTAATTGTTACCCTCTACGGAAGAATTTTGAACAAAGTTTTTGAAACATTTTGCTGAAAGCTATTCTCTTTTTTTACCACAAAACATTAAAACTGGCGTTCGCATTAGCAATATGCCACAAATAAGAAATGTTGACCTCTATGTAATTTCGCTCCATTCCTAGAAAAGTCGCCGAGGAACATCCTTGCGGCTATTGGCCACGTTGAATAAGCTCGATCATTGTTTGGCCAAGGTCTCTTATAGTGCGCAGGTACAGCAGCTTCTATAGGCCTATATATTCAGTGCAGCTATTGCGGTGCTGTTCTACGCTCTTTTATATGATCATTTTTCTTTTATGCTACTCCGGTTTCCGTTCCAACAGCCGAACAGCACCTGGGAATTCGCACACAAGTACCGTTGAAGTTACGTGAGGCATCTAAAGATAAGAAGCATCATCAGAAACGAAACATTTAGCATATAACACATTCAAATAACCAGTTCTCAAATAAGGGCAACAAAATTTGGATCCTTTATACAAAGCAGCTCATTAAAAATAATCGAGTGCAGCGAGAGGCAAATTCATTTTTAATTAATATAGGATCAGTGTTTCACCATCCCATCTACTTCAAAACGCATCTATTGTTACACTACAAAACCGCACAAATAAACCCCGACTAAAATTACAGTTAGAGTCCGTACACAGTACACCGAACATTGATAATTCGTTGTATAGCGTGGGGCAGCAAGCCTATTAACGCAACGAACAGAGAACAGAGATGTTCGATGACCCTGAAATTATTTTAATGAATCGTTGCGGGCCTAGCGCGGGCGCTCCTGCCCGCGCCACGGCCCGCCTCTTCTTCGTCCGTAACATTACGCGGGGCCACCGAGCGATCGCCCTTATCGCGTACGGGGAAGTTCGTCGAGATCGATTAGACCCATGGAATAACGACGGGCGTGACTGGATGGTTGAGGATACAAGAGTGAGAAGACGACTTGCCGCCATGATGATTCCCCGGTGAATCTTGGTTCAGGACGCTTTCGGGCTGCAGGTCGCCAAGAGTCGATAGCCGAAGCCGAGGCACGCACGGCATGGCATGGGCAGGGGATGTCCTCACATGTGGTGTCGACTTGGGCCGGTGGGATCTTCTGCTCAGTGTCCCAGAAGTTAGGTCAGTCGGGTCTCTCGTGGTGTCATGTGGTCGTGCGGGTGGCGTGTCGGGTCGGTGGGATCATTTGGTGGCTCCGCCCTGTCTTGTGGTCGGGGCGGGGGAACGGCAAAGTCGCGTCGGATCCGGCAGGCTGGGGAGCAGCCAGACGATGCGCTCCATGAAACCCGCAGCCGAAGGCGCAAGCAAACATAGGGCACCGAAGCTCCGGACCAGACGGACGAGTGGTCATGACGTACCCAGCACCTTCACCAAAATGTTACGGAGCCGCAAGGCGATGAACACAAAGAACAGGGAACATAGATGATGTTCGATAACCGTGAGATAATTTTAATAAATATTGGTGGGCCTAGCGCTAGAGCTCCGGCCTGTGCCACTGCCCGCTCCTTCCTTGTCCGTAACAATATTCTCAATGAAACATTGCACCATACGCACGAACTCTCAAACAATATGCATGTCGCATATAGTATTTTTTATTCATTTTTTCACTTACAATTAAGGAATTGATTAATTTGGATCCATGTATCACATCCAGCAAATCGTTGCTGATGTTTGTAAGCATTATAGAACTACTACGCAATGAGTAAAACACGTTTAACAAAATATGGCAGACCACTAGCATCACTGTATCAGACGTAATCTGCATTACTTCCTTATTTATCATATATAAGTGCATTATCTCCTACCCTTTGGGGCTGTATAAAAGTTATTACCTGATACCTGCCTCTTCTTCCGTATTCGTGTATTTGTAACAAACATTGTATTTGAAAGTATAGAAGCCATATTTATAAAACTCTACGTTAATTTTTATCCCGATCCTGTAAAACATCAAATGCGATTGACAGTATCTGAAATAATTATAAAATATATGTTAGATCGTTCATTGTCACGCCGTATTTTGAATGCTGGCGTAGGGGTTAGCTGAATTTCGAGCAGCGAAGGCGTTGTCACATCTGTTCTTGATTCCCTCATTTGTCCCCTGCGTGTCTACCCCGTATTTTATGTACTATTTAAGCCCTGCCCGCCGAAGTGATTACAACGCCAGACTGCCGTACGGGAGTACCCGGGTTCAAACCCTACCGCCGCCAGCTGCGTTTCGATAGAGGTGAAATGAAGTGGTTTTCGTATGTCAGTTCACATTAAAGAATCCCAGGTGGTCCAAATTTCTGGAGCCCTCTGCTACGGCATCTCTCGTAGCCTGAGTCGCTTTGGGATGTTAAACCCTACAAACCAAACCATCTTGCATAAAAGCTGGAACAACAACGGCAAGTTGATTATAAATTGCTCCCCTGCCCAAGGTCACTTCCACGCATTTATCTATATGTACTGATATCTTATCTAAGTAAGAAAGCTGAAACCAACATGCTGTCCTTGATTCTTTAAATCTTTTTTGACAATCACTAGTACGTTTGAGAAGTGTTAAAGGGCATTTATTATCCTGCAATGACCGCGCGAAGATTGCGGAACACTCTGCAAACACGCGAGTGGCTTCCTTTTATGCTAGTAAAAGCGTGCATCAGGTTCCAAAATTTCAGTACAAATTGCCTATTCCAGCATATTTTTAAAGCAATATCACAGCGACCAGTGAGGTGCACTGTAGGTCGCTGGCTGACCCTTTAGAAAACAGAGGCACTGAAGATCTCCCATAGTTATTTAGTTATTTAACGCATGCAAGCCCTTATTTATAAAGGTGTGATATCCAAAATAAACGCGCTATTTTAGGAATCAAGGCGCTCATTTACGGTTGCATCTTTAAACAGGAGACGCAAAAGCTTCCAAGTTTTATGAGAAGCCAACAGTAGAGTTTCATATATGGATCTGAGAGCCTTTGCAATTTACAAGCACTTGAGAGGTGACTCGGAAAAGTACGCGTACTTTCCGGGGACTACCAGTGCTGGAGAATTTTTACAACCTGCATTTATGAATTTAGAAGCGGCTTTGGTGTCTTTCAACTCCTTGATAATTCTCTAATTATCACAAAGTTGCAAACAACCTTCAGAAAGTTCACTGCTGTTTGTCGGCTTTCTTAATAAATCGAATAAAGATTTAGTGCACCTGCTTTTTTTTTTTTTTTTCAGCCCATAGTGAGGCTTCTTTTGAATGCATCCATGTCAGTCCGATATCATACGGGAAATCATCAGACCGGAGAGTGCAAGGCATATTTTCTTGCACAATGTCCAGAAAGATTGCTAGAATAGACTTCTGCCCAGTTTAAGTTTGTTCCAGTTATATTTTCTGCTTTAAAGAGTAAGAACAACTTTTTGTTTTTAATTTCCAGCTGAAAACTTCCTTCGATGTCCTGAGAACAAGCCACTACAGTCTTTTCCATCATCTGTTTTCCCCTCAGCAGGGACATCTTCAGAACTATCACCAAGCTCCTGGACCCAAGTAGATCGTGCAGGAGACCAGCACGTCCACAATAAACCGGTTTCATTATGGCTTTCAAAGAGAGAGAGCCTTTTAACTATCAAACAAGCACCTTGTTTTGGGACATAAGTTTACCACTGCAGTTACTAATGCGCCGAGGACGGCGTTCTCATCTTTCTGTGCACTTATTTGACTACTGGATTCACCAGAGTCGCCACTTGTCGATAATAAATATTTCTATGTCAATATTTTCTTTTTTCATTTTTCTGCCCACCAGTCGTAACACCATTACAATCAAATAAGAGCTACATTTTTCTCGTGAACCATCCGAGTTAGCTGCAAATTTTTTTTTATTTGCTTCCTTTTTCAATTTAATGTTCAAGACGCTGCAGTAACCATTTTCTTTTTTTATTTTCTTTAGGGAACCAGGCTAGGAAAATTAAGCAGCTACTGCGCGCTACAAAACTCTCGAGTCATGCCAGTCGCTATGCGGGGATCTTTGGCCTTGATGCAAATGTGCAGATTTTCTTTGAGACCGAAAAGGAGAAGGGAGGGGAGGGCGGCTGCTTTCTCAGAAAGTTTTGAATTCTTGACTTGTGTCATTCTGGGGGTGCGGCGAGGAAATTTAACAAGATAGAAAGAGCTAGAAAAGGGGGCTAATCAACGGCATAATATAGGTTTTATTTGAACGAGCAGTAAAAGAAACCTCTGGGCAGAACGGCCACGATTGCCCAGTTGTTGCTATTGGGCGCGAGGACATACCGTGGCGCCACCTCTCGGAAGCCCCTCGTGACGCACTAAGGGGATAACGCAACGCGCGTTGAACTGCTGCTGTGCGATCGTTTCCTATGCAGTTTAGTTGCGCGCTAATGCTGCATTCACGTATTTATTTATTTACACTTCCCTTTGGGCCTGTATGAGCGTAATTTGAGCTATTAGGCTCACAAGTTCATTCAGCAAGACAGCACTTCATCGAGTCAGCTAGCCGCGGAAGCGAGGGCCCGTTCGATAAGTTTATTTGGACGAGGACGCGGATTGGCCAGCGTGTTGTTGCCATTATGGAAGAAACTTAAACTTCCACACAACCAGTCAGCAGTCAGCTGCCAGTGAACCTCAATTATGACTTTTTTTTTTTTTTTTTTTTTTTTTTTGCTAGAAGAAGCAGAGCTGCCAGGCGCCTGACCGATGCTGACCGTCTTGAAATAGCGCAGGCGGAAACGGCGCGGTTCACTTCCTCCCTTGAACATAGTAGAACAGCCAAGTTAGGGCGTGTGAAAGACGTGGTTTAATTTTTAATAGCAAGTGTGAAAGAGTGCTTACTACGCAGCGAATTCTTGCGCACTGACCACCGTCATTGGCAGTCGTGGTTAGGGCGTGCATACGCGTATTTATTAGCTTTGCTGGCGCATACCTTGGCATATCACATCTAATGATCTATTTCCCAATCACGTACTCACTCTGGCATTTGAAATTGCGTCGGCACTGCAGACGTTGCCTGAGACTGCCCATCATGCATACTGCTGCCCGTGGCTGCAGAATCTTTAGTTCACTTCAGTGGATTTTCCGTGTCAACGCCTTCGTTCAGAAGAATGAGACCTTTTGTCTTGCGCACGATCCTTCCTTGGTCTGAGAGCGTACTGCTCCGTGAAGGCATCTTTTCCATCTTGCCAGCAATACGTCTTCATTAGCTTCACAAGTGATGAGCGCAAATTAAAACTAGCGCACCGTTACCTCTGCCGCCATTCAACAAACCGTTTAGCGCAAATTTTATTAAAGAAATCTTACTGAAATGTCCGGTGCACACATGAGAATGACTACTCGCCTCTTTGCCCATTCAAATCTTCAATATGTTGTTGTTGTTGTTGTTGTTGTTGTTGTTGTTGTTGTTGTTGTTGTTGTTGTTGTTGTTGTTGTTGTTGTTGTTGTTGTTGTTGTTGTTGTTGTTGTTGTTGTTGTTGTTGTTGTTGTTGTTGTTGTTGTTGTTGTGGCTGTAGGAAGAAGGAAAAGAAAATGCATAGGCCTGCTACTGGCTCTGTAGCCATGCCACCTACGCTGGCTCGTGCGGACAGAAGAGAAAATAGAAAATAAAGGAAAAAGAATAGGGAGAGAAAGACGCGCACCGCAACAACCGCCGTCGTCCACCACCGAAGCAGTGGCGGGTGCAATGACGGCCTACAACAAATAAATTAATGTGGCTGGCTAGCCCCCACAGCAAGCGGTGTTGGCCTACCGTCCCAGCCCCGTAGGGCCAGGAACTGCCACCATTCACCACCTCCCTCCGCTCCCTCTTGAATAAGGAAGATTCTTTGAGCTTATTGTTTGGGTAGCAATGGGAGCTTGCGCCGGGTTCCGTCGCGTATGTCCGAATGCAGAACAGTAACGGACTGTGGCAACAGCTTAAATAAACTTCAGCAACCTCGGCAACGATGCAAGATCAAATTTGCAATGCTGACACTCGTTATCGGGCAAAACCACAGGAAAACCCCGACTATTAGCATTTAAAATGCGCAAATTCAGTCGAGCGTCTGCTCCGGCAGCAGTAAGAGGAGTCACGTGATCCCACTTGCTCCCCTAGGTTTACGCTAGCGCCGTTCGCTCCAGTGGTGGCGCTCGCGCCTAATATTCTTTATTTCTGCTCCCAAATGTATCGTTCAATCACGCCTTTACAACAAACCAGCCTAGCTCAGCACACTTTTCACAAGAGAAGTACAGTCTTTGTCACAAGAGCCCACGGAGACTGCTTCTGACCTGCTTCGTGCGGCTTGTAAAGCATTTCCAGTGTTCCGACTCTCTTGATGGTACGGAGATGTTTTGCCCTACCCCCTCCAATGGAAAAGACCTCCACTAACGCTAAATCTGCGCCGCTACACGGCTCAAAAGCAGACCGCTAGGGTTCTACACTTTTGACGAAGGCTGTACATCTGCTCCTGAGAAAAAAAATATGCCGAGTGGTCATCCAGAGGCACATCCATTTTTCCAAACAGGATATAGGGGATAGCAAATTAGTATAAAGAATCACTTAGGTCTTTTTTTTTAAACAGTTCCTGGTGACCTCAACTCCTAATCTACATTTCACTGACTGTTTTTAGTCAGGCTAACCTATATCAAGGCCAGTCTCAATGCGCGCGCTCCAGGGAGCGCGCGCTTTGAGACCGGCCGTGCCTATATATGTGGAAACTTCAGTCGTTTTAAGCAAGTTGAAATCTTCTTTTGTGTAAATATCTAGTTCACTTAGGAATTCCGAATCATCTATTCACTGGGGAAATAATTTCAACCCTGCCTTTTCATCAGTCGTTTAATATAGGACACTATACAATTGCGCTTGTTATTCGACAGATTTTTCATAAACTTAAAGAGGTCACAGTATCACGTATGGTTGCTTTCTTGTTATTTATTTATTTATTTATTTATTTATTTATTTATTTATTTATTTATTTATTTATTTATTTATTTATTTATTTATTTATTTATTTATTTATTTATTTATTTATTTATTTATTTATTTATTTATTTATTTATTTATTTATTTATTCAACATACCCCTACGGCAGAAGCTTCTTTTGCCTGCTATATTATTCCCCTATCACGCCCTATCAGTGGAAGGTGCTATATTATTGGGGACACTTAAGCTCATCCTTTAAGAGTATGACGCAAGAGAACTAAGAGCCCACATATAAATGAGAACGGTTCAATGCTGCTGAACCGAATGTGGGGCGAAAGCATTAGCTGCCGGTGACCGAGCGTTCTTCTTCTTCTTTCTTCCTTCCTCTTCTTCTTCTTCAGGCCTGTTCAAGATCAAACGCGGCCCTTCCCGGGACGACGCGACAGGCCGAAAGCTGGCGCCGTATTGCTATCGCAATAAGAATATTTCAAGTCCGCGCCAGATACTCGTCATTATGACGTCGCGATATTTCGTTCCTTTACTTTTGCAAGGTGGCACCACATTTTCCAGGTGTCGCCACACTTCATACGCCTCGCTCTATTGTAACGCTGATGACGCTAACGCCCTATCGCCTCCATGTTTATCTTCCTTGCTTATCATTTGTCGCTATGGAAAGAAACGATTCGTATCGTGCATTGCCAGTTCCGGAGTGAGGCTCAGCGCAGGGATACAGCACAGCAAAGCAAGTATGATGTATTTTTATTGCACTTGCATAAAGGTTTAATTTCTTGCGATTTCATCACGCCATTCTATGTTTTTCTAGTTCAACTCCCATCTTCTCCAGACCGAGGTCCTTTCTTTATATAACGAGTTCTGATGTCAACGTTTTGCCAGCGAAGGACGCGGTTATTGTCAAACCCCTAAAGAAACCTTCGTCGCATATTTTAGGATTTTAATTATAAATGCAATTCATTCTTAATGAGTTGTGTTTTTTTCGTTAAATTTTATTTTTCAAGGATAGTTTTGTGTATTGTAAGGACTTGGAGTGTGTTTTAGGAATTACAAATGACGCACTTTTTTTATATTCAAAAAGTTTTCAAGAGCTGCAGGAAAAAACTGCCTCATATCGGTACTTTTGGGCCTAACTGAAAAGACTCTCGGTTAATGCACACAACTTTGCTGTCCCAGAAAAAATGTTAACATATTTCAGCACTCTTATCGTCAGCTCGGCAGTAGCTTTAGCGCGATTACGCGGTGCTGGAAATCATTTAAGGACTTGCTTTGTCTCCAGTATACAGGTACACACGGCCCCGCGAAATCTTCCTGTCTTTTCTATGAATGACAGCACACTAACTGCTCTGCTACTTAAAAGCAGCATTTTGGCATTCAATACGTCTTTTTCTGCTATGCTAAGTCAACAGTATTCGGGATAACAATCTTGCACGCTGCATTGTGCTTTTGTTTGCTTTTTTGGGGTGGCTTAACGAAAAATGAACGTTCGTCTCTCCTGCAACAATTCTCGTCTTGTCCTCCTGTGCAATGGGCGGATGCAGCTTATTTGCTCAGACATACAGCGTATTTGGCATTCGAAGCATCGGTCATGAGGGGTGAAAGTTGTAAACGCTCCTTTGTGGTTCCAGATTGTTCTCTTACTGCGATCAGAGGCGTCATCCGCAGAGCATAGAAAGATCGGGATCGGGTGTGCTTTAGTAAAGTTTAACAATACATAGCAGTTTATCTGGCAGATTTTACCTCTGGAGCATTGCAGAGAACGAAGCAAATCATTTGTTCGAAGTGATATCAAGAAAAGAAACTACTTTTAATTTAGCGACACGTATCTGCATGGTGTACATTGCTCTTGATCTGCCTATGTCGATCATTCAAGATTAATGATCATAGCATTTCCGAATAATATGGTGAAATGTGTATAACTTAATCGCTCATTTGAATGCAAGACCTGTTCGTACGAATTCGACGTTCGACTCTAAAAATCAATAGAGCATATAATGCTGGATTCGCTCCAGTAGCAGTATATGTTGTACGCATAAACGATGCAGAGCACTTGTCTAAACGACCGAACCGTGGTTTGAGCCGCTCCGGACGGAGTGCACATGTAGCGATAACGCGCGTTTCCAGACAGGTCGAGTGTTATATAGATGGCTAAACCGACAGCACTGTCCCCTATGCACGGCTTGCTTGCTGCCGCAGGTATACTGTCTGCTTGCGTCGTCAGAGGCGCTGTCACCATGACGAGATTAGGTGTTTTTCCAGAACTTCCACACATGGTACATTTGAATTTGTGGAACGAAAAATGGTAGGGGTAACATTAAGAGATAGGAAGCGTGCAGAGTGGGTCAGAGAAATAACTCAAGTTACCGACATTCTAGTGGAAATTAAGAAGAAGAAATGGACATGGGCAGGACATGTAGTGCGCAGAGAGGATAACCGATGGTCGCTTAGGGTAACAAACTGGATTCTAAGGGAAGGAAAGCGTAGCAGGGGGCGGCAGAAAGTTAGGTGGGCGGATGAGATTAAGAAGTTCGCAGGGGTCAAGTGGATACAGCTAGCACAGGACCGGGTTAAGTGGAGAAATATGGAAGAGGCCTTCGCCCTGCAGTGGGTATAATCAGGCTGATGATGATGATGATGATGATGATGATGATGATGATGATGATGATGATGATGACATAAAAATGAAGCGGAACGTCGTTCGCCCACACGCATCGTTTTCTTTTTGCAGCCAAAAAAAATGAACCCAGGCAAGATTTCTGATGGCTAAAGGGGGTGGCAATGCCGCCGCAGCCAGCGCTGCTATCTGCATGGCTGCGTATGCTCGCATACAGCCCGTCTCGCGACAGGCATAGGCATAGCTATTGTCCAGAGCGTAGTCTAGAATGACAACCTGCAGTAGGAAGTTCGTGCATTCTAGAGAAGAGATAGCTGTTCCTAGATAAAGTTGGCATGCAGTTTTCTCGAGCTCCGCCACCGGCTGTGTTGTATACCCCTTTTGTTCACCATTGTACATCGCGTTAGTGCGTGCCTAAAAGCACTCTTGGTGGTACAGCGAAACCGATCTTGACGTGTTTTCCAGTTATATGGAAATGTTTTAGCTATTACTGCGAGCGCGTATTAAGGCGAAAGCCTTTAATGTCTCGTCGTTGTCAGCAGGAGCTGTCGGCAGAGGGCGTCACACTTTCCAGAGCAAAAGTTAAAAGTAAATAAATAATCCATGTCTCTACCGAAAATTGAGCCCCCATCCTTTGGATCCCAGCCGAGCGCTTTACCAACTGCGCCACGCCCCGGATCATAAAACGCCCATCATAATTCCCCTTGTCTATACCTTGAGGATAGCGGGATTTCGCGAGTGACAGATACTGCGCCTTTACTTTCCTGTAAACGAATTATAGAACGCCAGTGAACTTTGATGCGTTCAATGGAATGCTGGTTGTATTCAACAAGGGGCGCGCCATGTACCGTCACGACTAACAGTTTAAACTATTTCTCTCCCTTCTTTACAAGAAACGTGATGAGAAATTTGCTGTCAGTTTGAATATTTTTACCTATTTCGGACCTGTGATGCCGGTTGCTGATTGGCATTTGGTGCGATGATGCAACAGGTCTGCTGTATCAATCTTAGGTTTCCTGGACAATATTTTTTTTCCTCGACAATGCCGGGTTTTTTTGATGATGAGCCATATGGTGTTTCTGCCTGAAATCCGCGTTTCTCTACATTGCTCTCCCCAACAGGGGCTGTGTATGCTTATTGAGCGAGAGGTGTGAGCGAGCAGCTGGTCACGCGGAAGCTTTCCTTGAAGGTCACTACATAAAGCTATGTAAATCGTGATTTGATGTAGACATAACCCCTAGTAGTTTTTAAAGCGATTTGCAGCTTCGATTGTACGCTGTATTCCTAGGGCGAATAATAAAAAGTAAGCTAATTAGAGTTTACTAATTGACTTCGGTGAAAGAAAAACATACTGCGGATTACGCCAGGCCACCCTCCACTGCTCGCAGCTGGTTCCACACGGCTATAATACTCCGTATTTTTAAGAGCTAGCATGGTTATATATTAAGCTGACGCACTTCATATAGAGTACGTCTTGGCAACGGCCCATCTATCTCCGAAAACTGACGTTGCACTGTCACACCCAATATGCGCTAAAAGTCGCGGAAAGAGCCCGATTTCACCGCTAGGTTGTAAAGTAATGGAGGGCTCCGGGCCTTCTGGAGTTCTTTGACATGCACTGACAAAGTAAAGCACATGGTCGCCTTGCTTTTCGCCCCCAACGGAAAGCGGCTGCCACAACCGGGATTCGATCTCGCATTATTGAGCACAGAAGTTGAGCGCCCTAACCACTGTACGACCGCGAAAGAGCTTCCGAGTTTGGTATAGTCTCGTCTGTTTAGAGGACCTAACACCCCCTCTCCTTGCTTTCTCTTGTCTTCGATCCTGTTTCGTCTTGCGGTGATGTCAGTTTCGGAAGGGATAACTGCAGCCATGGACGTAAAAATAATCTATCTACTCGGGCTGCCCTTAATTCACCAAACCGGCAGTCTCCAGTATGGGCGGTTTGGCTTCACTATTTCGTTTTTAGGCAATATAAAACGGCAGTGCCACACACAGACAGTTGATGGTGGCTCTGTCACCTTGTTCATTTCTGAAAGGAGTGGTAAGAGATGTTTCAAGAACCACCAGCCATAAACGCGGTGCTGAGGGAAGGCAATCAAGCTGGGTGACGCATGTTTGTGCAGAAACCCTCACCCTCTCACTATAGCTCTAACAAACAACGCGAGCAGTGACACTGGTAGTGCGTTCAGGCCGGCGCTTGCATGACGTTGCACATGCCAAGCACGATAATACTTGCGTTTCATACCGCCTTTACAGTATGCCGTAGCTTTGCATAGCTCAGACTGATTTTCTAACATAAAAAATAGTGCACATTCGCTTGCATAAAAAAAAAAAACGAATGTATCGAACACAGTGGTTCTTTTTCTTTTTTTGAAGTTTTGAGCTTGTGCTGCTTCGCAAATGACGTCAGCCGTAAACTTCGCCCTTAGCTTAAAAAGCCATGTTTACTAGCTGCTGCTAACCGTTCACTTGATCTTGTTAAACGTACTCTCAAACACGCTCCTATCCATGTTAAAAAAAAACTTATATCACTCTATTACGCCCTAAAAGTGAATATGCCGCGGCTATTTGGGACTCTGATCAAGCCTATGTATCACCAACATCGAATCCTTGCAGAACCGTGCTGTGCGTTTTATTTTTTCAGACTACTCACGTCTCACTAGTGTCAGAGCATTAAAACAACGTGCTAAACTGGAAGACATCATGTCGTCGTAAACACGCTCGGTTAACACATGTAAAGCTTTATCACCATCCAGTACTGCGCAGTGATTTGTTTCAGTCACCTGATGTCCTTTTACCATGACTTGATCATGCCTTCAAAGTTAAACGCGCAAAGTGTAATTTATCATCTAATGCCACTTCATTCATAGCTCGCACTATCATTGAATGGAATAACTTGCCATCGCACATCGCTACAGAAACTAACATAAACAAATTCCAAGAGCTACTTCGCTGTGACGGAAATGTGTAGAATATTTTGCTGTTGTTTTTCTTTCCTCTTTTGATGTTATATTTAATGTTTGTTATTGTAATTGTTGCTAATTGCATTGTGTCTTTTACAATTGTATCCCCCCCTATGTAATACCCTCCTTTGGAGGGCCTTTAGGGGTAACCTGAATAAATAATGTGCCAATGCGGTAGCCGCAATGATCCGAAGTAGACAGCACGTGATTTCGCGATGATCCGAACTCACGTGCTGTCTGCCGTTTGTAAGCACATTGAACGATCTCACGCACAACTGTGCCACAATGACTTCCGGCGTCAGTTAATTTTGTGGTGCGCCGGCCTGCTGCATTTTGCTACTGAAGAGCAGATTGTCATCAGGCCGGGACGCATTAACCCTCCTTGCTCTAACTAAATAACACTTATATCATTCAACACTGGTGTGTTGTACGTGCGTGCAGGACCATGCAGAGCGAGGTGCTGCTCCGTGGCTTCGCACCTGACATTCCCGAAAATCAGATGGTGATCTTCTGTGAAGGCTTACCGGCAAAGGCTACATGCACGCAGTGCGACAACGTGTCGGCAGTGCTGCACAGAGATCCTGAGGCTCATGGGTACTGCTCCTCGTGCATGAAGATGAACTTCACCGAAGATTCATTTTATTGTTCTGAGTGCAACCTTAAATACCATGTGTCGCAAGTAAGTGACAAGTTTCTGCTGTCTTTCTGTGTTTTTGTTTTATTTCATGTTGCATCTACGGCCTCATTGCCCTGAACATGTTGAACAAAAAAAATACAAGAGTCCTACTCTTCAGCAAAATTTGCCAAAGGTTGCGCCGCCTAGTAAAGGCTACTCTCTGTAGGCTATATACTTTAAGGCCACTCTTTAAGGCAGAGAGTATAACCTTTCTGCCTTAAAGTCGCTATGGCACGTGAAATGCGTTCGTTTCAGAAAAATGCTCCACGCTCATCGATGTATTACATCGAAACGTCTTCGCCTTTAAGGAAGTTCTAACTATGCTTGAAGCGTTTCTTGGATAGCTTTATTGAGTGTCATGTAACAGCAGTTTTAGGCCAGGACAGTGTGTTTTTCAATTCAGTTTGTTATGTTAATGCTTCCTTCACTGTTCATAAACTTAGTGCTACTTTAATCGAAGTACTAGTCTTGTGCAGTGGTTATTTAACCTCACTCCCCTAGCCATTTTTTGACATCACAACCACTCATTAGAAGCCATTTTTTTTTATTAGGACAGAACAATTCAGTTTTATCACCCATAGATTTCTGTTTAGTGAGTCGCGTACGTGCAGAAGCCACAGTACACACCGTATGGTGAGTGCTATAAAAAGGACATAAGCTTGCAATAAAGCGACGTATGGTCGAATGCCTTTCAGGTTGCTCTGTTTATCGGGGCATGAGGTGCAGCATATATGCGTTCGTACAGCATGATGGTGTGCAATAATGAAATCGCTGGCTGTTGTTTTATCGCCACAATAGATTAGATGTTTCGTAAATATTAACATGCTGACGAGTCTGGAAGAGTTAGATTGTGGAGTTCTCCGAGATCTTCAAGGCATGAAGACTGCCTTCTTCTGTCTCTGTCTCGTATGCATCTGTCTCGTATGCCTCTGTCTCGTATGCCTCTGTCTCGTATGCCTCTGTCTCGTATGCCTCTGTCTCGTATGCCTCTTCTCGTATGCCTCTGTCTCGTATGCCTATGCTTCTGGTGCGCTGTCAACGATAGCCTACTAGACGAAACGACAGTAATATGTTAAAAACGCAATAACAAGTACTCTTTCTGAGTTTTCCGTTTTGGCAGATTGCTTTGAAGGGACAGAACACTGGCCAAAATATGTCATGAGATTATGATGGAGATGAAAAGATCTTGCCTCATATCGTACAGATCGAGCGCTACAATATCAAAGAAAAGAGGCTTTACAATTTTAATTTGCCATTGAAAATCGCATAAAAACAACCGAGGCGCTATCTAGCGGAGAAACCCTGGTACTTTAAGTGTAGCCCCCCACGTGACTACATGTTAGTAAAATATCGCCGATCTTCGTAGCTGCACATTGTTCTTTTTTATTCCAGGAGTGCTTGCCATAATTATCATATTTTGCGCTCTCTCCAGTGCATCCTTAAATAAAAACCACCCCTGCTTTCGCACCGCGAGAGGTGTGCTTTCAGGTTTTGCCATTAGATGGCGCCACAGGGTTTACAATTTCGTGAATGCAGCAATGACAGTGCCCACTAAAACTCTCGTCGATGAGGGCGTGCGTAATTGTGTCGTAATAGCATTGAGTGTGAAACTGAAAAGGACGTTACTCTACGCAAAAAAATGTCGAATTAATGCCTGGCGAGTGAAACTTATATTTATTTTCGGTACGTCTTTTTTGCCGACCACCAGTCGTCATCACGGTCGCTGCTCATGGTTTCCAGCACCGCACTACATAAAAACGGGCCCACGCATCGATCGAAAAATTCCCGGCAAAAATTTTCTACAGCGTCACGACCTTCCCTTCAGTGAAATTAATCAAGTTCTCATCGAGATCATCTCTCAAAAAAGAAGAAAGCAGAGTGTGTTTGTTCTAAACCTTTACAGTCCTCCAAGCAACACGCACGAAGATTTCAAGCCACTTTTACTGGAATGCACACGCATAGCGGGAACGAACCCCCTTATTATTATGGGGGACCTAAACGCTGTACATATGGCATGGGGCTACCACAAGGACACCCCGAAGGGAACCAAGTTGTTGGAAGCGGCTGAGCAGCTGGACCTCTGTCTTATGACGGACACCATGTCCCCCACTAGAATAGGAAACAGTGTAAGCAGAGACACCTGCCCAGACCTAGCTTTCACCAAAAACATAAGACATTGCACCTGGACCAATCTAGAAGAAACACTTGGCAGCGATCACAAAATCCTTAGCTTATCCCTAATGACAACCCGTATGAAAAGGAACATTGGCTCTACTAAAATAACAGACTGGGATAAGTTCAGACAAATTAGACGGCCACACGACGGCATCACAACAATTGAAGATTGGGTTCAAAGCCTGAAGGATGCTCATGCAAAAACGACCAAGACTATCAACACAACGACAAAAACCCCAGAAGTAGACAGACATCTCCTACATTCATGGAAAGCCCGAAAAAGCCCGAAAGTCTATTAAAACGGTGGAAATTGCAAAAATTAAATAGAAAACTTAAATTGAAGATAGCACAGGTTGCGGCTGAAGCACAAGAGTATGCTATAAAGCTCGCCAAGCAAAACTGGGCAGATTTCTGCAATTCACTGAAAGGTACCCTAAGCACGGCTAAAGCATGGTCAATATTAAGAAGCGTGATAGACACATCAAAAACCAAAACGGCCACAAGAAGAACCCTCCACACCATAGCCCATAAATACCCGGGCACAGATGCAGAGTTGATCACCGCCATGCACAAGAAATACATAGGAGACCCTACTCCGGCTTGCCAAACTTCATATGCGGGTCAACCAAACCCCTCCCTTGACTCCCCCATAACACTGGCGGAGGTCTACTCAGCCGCCCGTACATTTACAAGAAACACTGCCACTGGAGGAGACAAAGTCACCTACGCTATGATTAGGAACTTAAGCACCGAACATCTGCAAGACCTAACGAAGTACATCAACGAAGAACTGTGGGAGAAGGGACAGGTCCCACCAGCTTGGAGACACGCGGATATCATCACCATACCAAAGGCTGGAAAGCCACCGGCTGTGGAGAGTCTCCGTCCTATCTCCCTCACTTCTTGCCTGGGAAAACTCTATGAAAAAGTAGTCCACCTAAGGCTCCAAAATTACATCGACGAAAACAACATCTTTCCTTCCTGCATGCTGGGCTTCCGCAAGGGACTCTGCACGCAAGATGCTTTCCTCCGGATTAGGGAAGAGGTAATCAACACCATACCCCGAAAAGGCGAAAATTTCATTCTGGCACTAGATCTCAAAGGAGCATTCGACAACATTGGCCACCAAACCATATTGCAAGAATTAAACAATATCAACTGCGGAGAGAAAATTTTCAAATACGTGAACGCTTTCCTCTCAGATCGCACAGCCACCATAGGAATTGGAGAGATCCGATCACCAAAAGTACCCATGCCGAACAAAGGTACACCGCAGGGTTCAATAACCTCTCCAATGCTATTTAACATAGCAATGATAAATTTAGCAAAAAAACTGTTGACCCGCACTGATATTGGTTTCACTTTATACGCGGACGACATCACCATCTGGGCTACTCAGGGATCCTTGGCGCAATAAGAAGCTCTGCAAGCCGCTATAGACCTAGTCGAGGAATTTGCCGGGGAGAGTGGCCTTCAATGCTCCCCAGAAAAATCCGAACTTATCAGGCTACACAGAAGAAATTACAAGTCCCCAGGAGAAATTCAGCTCTCTCTAGGAGACCAGATAATTCAAGAGAAGGACAAGATCAGAGTTTTGGGGCTGTGGTTGCAAAGCAATTTGAGAGTGGATTATACAATCAAAACACTCAAAACCACAGTCAACCAAATTTCCAGAATGATTAGAAGGGTGACCTGCCACCGGAAAGGGATGAGGGAGGAGGACACCCTACGCCTTGTACAGGCCCTAGTCGTTAGCAGAATTACCTACGGGCTCCCATATCACGAAATTAGATTCACTGATAAAAGGGCCATTGACACTATCATAAGAGGAGCCTATAAAACGGCCCTAAACCTCCCGCCAACAACGTCAACGGAACGTCTTTGGGCACTCGGAGTGCACAACAACTTCGAGGAGCTCAAGGAGGCGGTTCTAGAGAGTCAGAAACAACGCCTAACAACAACGCAGGCGGGTAGGGAAATCCTGTCAAAACTAGGGCTATGGCAGGCACTAAGAACTTCTGAGATCAAATCACAAATTCCGACATCCACAAGAAACAACATCTATGTGAACCCGATACCCAGGCACATGCACCATGAGTTACAGAAGGGTCGAAGGAAAGCCAGAGTCAAATCATTGGAAAAACAATTGTCTAAAGACGCGGAAGTTGTCTACGTGGACATAGGGGCTTACGGCGAACCTGGCAAGTTCACAATAGCTGCAGTTGACCACAAGAAGAGGCCAATTATTCAGGCTTCGATCTATGCCAAGGATCCTGCGGAAGCGGAATCACTGGCAATAGCCATCACCATAAAAACACAAGACAACCAAAATAAGTCATCACACGTAGTGACGGACTCCCAACCAGCCTGCAGGGACTACCTGGCCGGAAAACCTCACAAAAGAGCGTGTGCAATATTACGTTCCATCTCCCAGACGCACACAATTACATGGACACCTGGACACGAAGGCCTAGAAGGAAATGAGGTAGCGAATGATCTAGCCCGAGCTCTTACAAACCGGGCGGATCCCCATCCCTACCTCACCCCTCTCCTAGGACCCTACGGCGACAGGCTGGAACACCTACGGTTACAAAGAAGAATTTTCTCACCACCACACAAACACCTTCCTTCCTCGGACGCTATAGACTGGAGAAAAATACAAACAAACACATTCCCTAATCTTCAAATTTTAAATAAGATAAGCCCAACAAAATGCACGAGTTACTGTCCTTGGTGCGGTGCAAGCCCCACACTCTTTCACATCTCTTGGGAATGCCAGGACAAACCTGACCCAACGTTAATAGTGTCATGCCCGACACACGAGCAGTGGGAGGCGGCCCTGACCAGCGACAACCTGGACCAGCAAGCCTGGATTATCCAGCTAGTCCGCAAGTCAGCTGCTGCCAGCGGAGCCCTGGACTAGGGGCACCGACCACCCAGCTCCTGCGAATATTTACTGATTATATGCTCATTAAAAGTTTTTTCTCTCTCTCTCTCTCTCTCTCTCTCTCTCTCTCTCTCTCTACAGCGTTTTTAACAAAACCATTATGGAATCGAACAATTTAGACATCAATCTTTTCACTGCGGCGAAAAACAATCGAGACCTAAATTCCAGTGTTCTGTCCCTCTAAATTATTCCTACCTTCTTTTCTTTCCTAATAACATCAATTTGGCCATCCCCACCTTGTATGAGTGCCTCTAGCACGCTCTAAAAGAAAATATTCAAACGCGCCGGTTGTTGCGAACGTAGGTTTTGATTAGAAACCGAATACTCGTTTGATAGGAGCGAAAAACTCCACATCGGGCTGCTGTAGTCAATCAGGAAAGTTCTGTAATAGTATTACTCATTGTTTTTTAAAGAGCACCATGTCGGGACAATGTGCACATTTTCTAGAACTGACTTTCATTTTGCAATCCAATTAGTGCGGTTGCTTCTCTTGTATAAAATGAAATTTAAATGATAAATTGTGCAACTCTGAAATGAACGACCATTCTCCTCCTCCGCACTTCCATATCAGCAACTTGTTAACGCAATGTTTTTGTTTGTTATAAAGATTCTCTGTTCTTGTTTTGACATGTCTGCGTTATAAAAATGCGCTTCTCGTCATAGGCTGAAAAGCATCCATTTGAACTTGATCGGCCTTCTTTGTTTTTGTCGCCAGAAATTTTGTTGTAACGATGTACATTTTTCACTATATAAAGCACTCTTGCTCTTGCATTTGCGTCAGAGCCTGGAAGTGTGCACATATTTCTCATTATTATTATATTTCTTTATACTTAAGCTGATTGTGGATCGATCAATTCGGGACAAAATCAAAGCGATGAAGATTATCTGCCCCAAGTCCGCTCAAGGAAAACAAGTTCAGATCACTTTCAATGCCCTCAAGGTACGTAAAGTACATCGGCATTGTCGGAGAAACGTTTTCGCAGAACATTATTTTGTTTAAGCCTGCAAAGTTTGCTGAAAAACGGCCAAAGCTCAATTCTGTGTAATCTAGTAATTGCCATTCCTGACTTTTCAAGCTCCTTTTTTTTTTTCATATCAAGCTGTCATTCTCGTTTCGACTGTAATTGCACGAATTATTCTTTGTAACACTTTTCCCGGATAAATTTGCATTAATGTAATATAACGTTCCGTTTTTCGGGGAAAATAACGCTGCTTTATATTGTCTTCCTAGGCCCATCTTCAACGGTGTTCCTGCGACCAGATTTCTGACCCTCCGGCCGACCTTGAGCAGCCCGCTTCTTTATCGGTATTGAATATCTGTGTATTTCTTGCACATGACGTATTTTTTCGCCATTACTTTTTTCGTCTCTATGTTTACCAATACTACGCCACTGCAAGAGCCTACGATTGCTATTTACGTTAATATTGTACAGAAGGGCTGCTTTTTAGATACATGCCATGATGCACCTTGAGTAAATTATCGATTTTGGGCCTAAAAGCTTGAGTTTTATATTTCATAGCTTCGCTAACCTTTATTTCCGCCTGATTTACTCTGATTTAATTTTTGTTTCTGCACTGCACATATTCTGCATTCTCCAAACACATCTTCATCATGCGCGTTCCACAAAGTTGTTTTGCCAACAGTATTTTTTTTCCGCGCTCGTTGCCTTTTCAGTTCTCTTCAATGAAGATGGCTTCGTGCCCTCGCTGTAATGAAGTTGTCCCCAAGAAACTCATCCTCACGCATGTCAAAGGCTGCAGAAGTGTCCGAAAGCGACAATCTACTCAGCTACAACAGGTCCCCGTCACAGAAGTAAGCATTGACCCGTTAATGTTTTTTAACCATCTAGTAGGTCTGGACGAGCCAGGTTCGTAATAAGCCGGCTATTATTTCCGGCTGCTGACAAATCCAACACGTCACGGGTTTCGTGCCACTCTATCCGAACTGCAATGGGTAGCACTCCTCCGACATATTATTTGTTCATGCGACGTAGACTGATTTATAGGCACTGAAAGATCGTTTTCCCTTAAATTTGCTTTTTAGGAAGTAATACGATAGCATTAGAAGCTTAATTCAAAAAAGGTACCTCATCAGTCGCAACTTCCTGGACCGAGAGCGAAACTTACACGTAAAGGTGTCTCTCCTGCGTCTTCGTCGTCACCTGTAGGTGCATTGGAGGAAATATCAAGCTACCAACTAGATGACCCAACGGTGGTAATGAAAAGCGTTTACTGGACACGAGATGTATGCGGTTGTGGGCAAGACCGACTGAAATACAGACCTGCACAGATAGCACTGCTCTAGCGCGCACCTTCTAGTTCATATAGCCTTCGCCGCTAGGGAAAGAACACTACAGACAGCCTGGCGCTACTGTAAACCTGTTGATAAGAAGGGTCTATTAGTTGTGTCATTTTTCTTCGCCGTTACAGTTTAATTATCTATCCACACTATAATGCACAAGCACCTGTTCTGCGCATGCGCAGCGGGTAACTGCAGTGCCGTCGCACAAAGCGGAATCGCGGTATGTCATCTGGCGAGAGAAAAACATTATAAAAATGAACACTCTCCGCTGAAATGCAAAAAGGCAAAAAGGCAAGGCAACTCGGACAAAGTTCTTTTCTTTTTCTAAAAATTTAGTTAGTTTGTTTAAAAAATTTTATAATTTAGTGATGATGACAATGGCAGACTAACAGGTCGACCGAGCGTCCTCAACGGCGAGAAAGGTAACGAAAGTTGGCGCACGCGGCCCCATAGGACACTGTTTTCTGTGCAGGTCTCTACTTCAGTCGGCCTTAGTTGTGTGCCGATAAAGTGTGGACGTCCGAAAACATAACCCTAAAAAAATAGCACGGAACACAATGTAGAGGCATTCACGCCCTTTAACTAACCGCACTGCCAACGCTTTATGTAGCGTGCTCTTGTGTTCTTTTTTTTTTTGCCGACAGCAGAATACAGTTTCTTCCTGGCGAAAAGACGCAGTGAAAACCGAGAAAAGATAGATAGCAAAGAATTGTATATTTATTTTATTTTATTTTTCTGCTTTTTGACCGGACGTGTTGAAAAGTTGAAATTCTCAAAAGTACATTTGTGCTTGGG